>NC_091350.1:11662491-11777491 GCF_038502225.1 Cherax quadricarinatus | reverse complement strand
ATCATTCACAATACTAGTGGCGCATCATTCACAATACTAGTGGCGCATCATTCACAATACTAGAGGTGCATCATTCACAATACTAGTGGCGCATCATTCACAATACTAGTGGCGCATCATTCACAATACTAGAGGCGCATCATTCACAATACTAGTGGCGCATCATTCACAATACTAGTGGCGCATCATTCACAATACTAGTGGCGCATCATTCACAATACTAGTGGCGTATCATTCACAATACTAGTGGCGCATCATTCACAATACTAGAGGCGCATCATTCACAATACTAGAGGCGCATCATTCACAATACTAGTGGCGCATCATTCACAATACTAGTGGCGCATCATTCACAATACTAGAGGCGCATCATTCACAATACTAGTGGCGCATCATTCACAATACTAGTGGCGCATCATTCACAATACTAGAGGCGCATCATTCACAATACTAGTGGCGCATCATTCACAATACTAGTGGCGCATCATTCACAATACTAGTGGCGCATCATTCACAATACTAGTGGCGCATCATTCACAATACTAGTGGCGCATCATTCACAATACTAGTGGCGCATCATTCACAATACTAGTGGCGCATCATTCACAATACTAGTGGCGCATCATTCACAATACTAGTGGCGCATCATTCACAATACTAGTGGCGCATCATTCACAATACTAGTGGCGCATCATTCACAATACTAGTGGTGCATCATTCACAATACTAGTGGTGCATCATTCACAATACTAGAGGCGCATCATTCACAATACTAGTGGTGCATCATTCACAATACTAGTGGCGCATCATTCACAATACTAGTGGCGCATCATTCACAATACTAGTGGTGCATCATTCACAATACTAGTGGTGCATCATTCACAATACTAGAGGCGCATCATTCACAATACTAGAGGCGCATCATTCACAATACTAGAGGCGCATCATTCACAATACTAGAGGTGCATCATTCACAATACTAGAGGTGCATCATTCACAATACTAGAGGTGCATCATTCACAATACTAGAGGCGCATCATTCACAATACTAGAGGCGCATCATTCACAATACTAGAGGCGCATCATTCACAATACTAGAGGTGCATCATTCACAATACTAGAGGTGCATCATTCACAATACTAGGGGCACATCATTCACAATACTAGTGGCGCATCATTCACAATACTAGTGGTGCATCATTCACAATACTTGTGGCGCATCATTCACAATACTAGTGGCGCATCATTCACAATACTAGAGGCGCATCATTCACAATACTAGAGGCGCATCATTCACAATACTAGTGGCGCATCATTCACAATACTAGTGGCGCATCATTCACAATACTAGTGGCGCATCATTCACAATACTAGAGGCGCATCATTCACAATACTAGTGGTGCATCATTCACAATACTAGTGGCGCATCATTCACAATACTAGTGGCGCATCATTCACAATGCTAGTGGCGCATCATTCACAATACTAGTGGCGCATCATTCACAATACTAGTGGTGCATCATTCACAATACTAGTGGCGCATCATTCACAATACTAGTGGCGCATCATTCACAATACTAGTGGCGCATCATTCACAATACTAGTGGCGCATCATTCACAATACTAGTGGCGCATCATTCACAATACTAGTGGCGCATCATTCACAATACTAGAGGCGCATCATTCACAATACTAGTGGCGCATCATTCACAATACTAGTGGCGCATCATTCACTATACTATTGGCGCATCATTCACAATACTAGTGGCGCATCATTCACAATACTAGTGGCGCATCATTCACAATACTAGTGGCGCATCATTCACAATACTAGTGGCGCATTCACAATACTAGTGGGGCATCATTCACAATACTAGAGGCGCATCATTCACAATACTAGTGGCGCATCATTCACAATACTAGTGGCGCATCATTCACAATACTAGTGGCGCATCATTCACAATACTAGAGGCGCATCATTCACAATACTAGTGGCGCATCATTCACAATACTAGTGGCGCATCATTCACAATACTAGTGGCGCATCATTCACAATACTAGTGGCGCATCATTCACAATACTAGTGGCGCATCATTCACAATACTAGTGGCGCATCATTCACAATACTAGAGGCGCATCATTCACAATACTAGAGGCGCATCATTCACAATACTAGAGGCGCATCATTCACAATACTAGTGGCGCATCATTCCCAATACTAGTGGCGCATCATTCACAATACTAGTGGCGCATCATTCACAATACTAGTGGTGCATCATTCACAATACTAGAGGCGCATCATTCACAATACTAGTGGCGCATCATTCACAATACTAGTGGGGCATCATTCACAATACTTGAGGCGCATCATTCACAATACTAGTGGCGCATCATTCACAATACTAGTGGCGCATCATTCACAATACTAGAGGCGCATCATTCACAATACTAGTGGCGCATCATTCACAATACTAGTGGCGCATCATTCACAATATTTGAGGCGCATCATTCACAATACTAGAGGCGCATCATTCACAATACTAGAGGCGCATCATTCACAATACTAGAGGCGCATCATTCACAATACTAGTGGCGAATCATTCACAATACTAGAAGCGCATCATTCACAATACTAGTGGCGCATCATTCACAATACTAGTGGCACATTATTCACAATACTAGAGGCGCATCATTCACAATACTAGAGGCGCATCATTCACAATACTAGTGGCGCATCATTCACAATACTAGAGGCGCATCATTCACAATACTTGAGGCGCATCATTCACAATACTAGTGGCGCATCATTCACAATACTAGTGGCGCATCATTCACAATACTAGTGGCGCATCATTCACAATACTAGAGGCGCATCATTCACAATACTAGTGGCGCATCATTCACAATACTAGTGGCGCATCATTCACAATACTAGTGGCGCATCATTCACAATACTAGTGGCGCATCATTCACAATACTAGTGGCGCATCATTCACAATACTAGAGGCGCATCATTCACAATACTAGTGGCGCATCATTCACAATACTAGTGGCGCATCATTCACAATACTAGTGGCGAATCATTCACAATACTAGAGGCGCATCATTCACAATACTAGAGGCGCATCATTCACAATACTAGTGGCGCATCATTCACAATACTAGAGGCGCATCATTCACAATACTAGTGGCGCATCATTCACAATACTAGAGGCGCATCATTCACAATACTAGAGGCGCATCATTCACAATACTAGTGGCGCATCATTCACAATACTAGAGGCGCATCATTCACAATACTAGTGGCGCATCATTCACAATACTAGAGGCGCATCATTCACAATACTAGTGGCGCATCATTCACAATACTAGTGGCGCATCATTCACAATACTAGTGGCGAATCATTCACAATACTAGAGGCGCATCATTCACAATACTAGTGGCGCATCATTCACAATACTAGAGGCACATCATTCACAATACTAGTGGCGCATCATTCACAATACTAGAGGCGCATTATTCACAATACTAGAGGCGCATCATTCACAATACTAGTGGCGAATCATTCACAATACTAGTGGCGCATCATTCACAATACTAGAGGCGCATCATTCACAATACTAGTGGCGCATTATTCACAATACTTGAGGCGCATCATTCACAATACTAGTGGCGCATCATTCACAATACTAGTGGCGAATCATTCACAATACTAGTGGCGCATCATTCACAACACTAGAGGCGCATCATTCACAATACTAGTGGCGCATCATTCACAATACTAGAGGCGCATCATTCACAATACTAGTGGCGCATTATTCACAATACTTGAGGCGCATCATTCACAATACTTGAGGCGCATCATTCACAATACTAGAGGTGCATCATTCACAATACTAGAGGTGCATCATTCACAATACTAGTGGCGCATCATTCACAATACTAGTGGCGCATCATTCACAATACTAGAGGCGCATCATTCACAATACTAGTGGCGCATCATTCACAATACTAGAGGTGCATCATTCACAATACTAGAGGCGAATCATTCACAATACTAGAGGTGCATCATTCACAATACTAGAGGTGCATCATTCACAATACTAGTGGCGCATCATTCACAATACTAGAGGTGCATCATTCACAATACTAGTGGCGCATCATTCACAATACTAGAGGTGCATCATTCACAATACTAGAGGCGAATCATTCACAATACTAGTGGCGCATCATTCACAATACTAGAGGCGAATCATTCACAATACTAGTGGCGCATCATTCACAATACTAGAGGTGCATCATTCACAATACTAGTGGCGCATCATTCACAATACTAGAGGTGCATCATTCACAATACTAGAGGCGAATCATTCACAATACTAGTGGCGCATCATTCACAATACTAGAGGCGCATCATTCACAATACTAGAGGCGCATCATTCACAATACTAGAGGCGAATCATTCACAATACTAGTGGCGCATCATTCACAATACTAGAGGTGCATCATTCACAATACTAGAGGCGCATCATTCACAATACTAGAGGTGCATCATTCACAATACTAGAGGTGCATCATTCACAATACTAGAGGTGCATCATTCACAATACTAGAGGTGCATCATTCACAATACTAGAGGTGCATCATTCACAATACTAGTGGCGCATCATTCACAATACTAGAGGTGCATCATTCACAATACTAGAGGCGAATCATTCACAATACTAGTGGTGCATCATTCACAATACTAGTGGCGCATCATTCACACACGCCAAGATTAATATCGTGTTTACGGGGAAGCACTGAAACCGTAGGGGTCACACAACCTCACTTAAGGAAAAGATCTTGGGGTGAGCATTATACGGAGCACATCCCCCGAGGCGCACACCAGTCAAATAACTGCTGCAACATACGGGTGCCTAGCAAACCTGACAATAGCATTTTGATATTTAATTAAGGAGTCATTCACGACACTGTACACTGTGTACGTCAGACACATATTGGAGTATGCAGCACCAGTATGGTACCCACACCTGGTGGAACACGTCAAGAAAATGAAGAAAGTGCAAAAGTTTGCAACAAGACTAGTCCCTGAGGTAAGAGGAATATCCTGTGATGAGAGGTTAAGGGAAACTCAACCTGGTGACACTAGACGAGAGGAGGGATGGGGGGGGGACAGGATAACGACGTATAAAATACTGAGAGGAATTGACCATGAGGATAGGGCTAGAAAGTTTCAGAGATGGGACACAGGAGCATGGCTCCACAACTGGAAATTGAAAATTCAGATGAGCCATAAGGATGTTAATGCAAGGTTCTGAAGCTCGGGAGTGTCCATAACCCTAGCACTTATAAGTTAAATAATGTAGAACTTAGCCATACAGATTGCGAAAAGGACTTGGGGGTTATGGTAAGCAGCAACCTTAAACCAAGACAGCAATGCCTAAGCGTACGTAATAAGGCAAATAGATTACTGGGATTTATATCAAGAAGTGTAAGCAACAGAAGTCCAGAGGTCATACTGCAGCTTTATACATCATTAGTAAGGCCTCACCTAGATTATGCAGCTCAATTCTGGTCTCCATATTACAGAATGGACATAAATTCGTTAGAAAACATTCAGCGTAGGATGACTAAATTAATACATAGCATTAGAAATCTTCCTTATGAAGAAAGATTGAAGACTCTTAAGTTACATTCACTTGTTAGACGAAGAATGAGGGGAGACCTGATCGAAGTGTACAAGTGGAAGATAGGTATTAATAAAGGGGATATTCACAAGGTCTTGAGGATATCTCTCCAAGAGAGAACCCGCAGTAATGGATTTAAATTAGATAAGTTTAGATTTAGAAAGGACATAGGAAAGTATTGGTTTGGAAATAGGGTAGTTGATGAGTGGAACAGTCTACCTAGTTGGGTTATTGAGGCTAGGACTTTGGGTAGTTTCAAATTTAGGTTGGATAAGTACATGAGTGGTAGGGGTTGGATTTGAGAGGGACTTGCACATCGGAGCTTGTTTCTTGGGTGGCATTGAAAATTGGGTTGGTCAAATGTTGTTAGTGGGATGAATTGTAAAGGACCTGCCTAGTATGGGCCAACAGGCCTGCTGCAGTGTTCCTCCTTTCTTATGTTCTTATGTTATGAATTATTTCTTTAGATTTAGAGTTGTCAGGAAGTGGAATAATTTGGAGAGTGAAATAGTGGAGGCAAAATCCATACATAGTTTTAAGAAGAGGTATGATAAGGCTCTTGGAGCGGGGAGAGAGTGACCCAGTAGCGACTATCAAAGACGCAGGGCCAGGAGCTGTGAATCGATCTCTGCAACCACATATAGGTGAGTACAACCTCTGGGGAGAATAGGAGACCACCAGGATTGATTCTAGGATGGTGGGGTGAAGGGTGTCAGGATTGATGCTAGGATGGTGGGATGAAGGGTGTGAGGATTGATGCTAGGATGGTGGGATGAAGGGTTTCATAATTGATGCTAGGATGGTAGGGTAAAGGGTGTCAGGATTGATGCTAGGATGGTGGGGTGAAGGGTGTCAGGATTGATGCTAGGATGGTGGAATGAAGGGTGTCAGGATTGATGCTAGGATGGTGGGATGAAGGGTGTCAGGATTGATGCTAGGATGGTGGGGTGAAGGGTGTGAGGAATGATGCTAGGATGGTGAGGTGAAGGGTGTCAGGAATGATGGTAGGGTGAAGGGTGTCAGGAATGATGGTAGGGTGAAGGGTGTCAGGAATGATGGTAGGGTGAAGGGTGTCAGGGGTGATGCTAGGATGGTAGGGTGAAGGGTGTCAGGAATGATGCTAGGATAGTAGGCTGAAGAGTGTCAGGAATGATGCTAGGATGGTAGGGTGAAGGGTGTCAGGAATGATGCTAGGATGGTAGGGTGAAGGGTGTCAGGAATGATGCTAGGATGGTAGGGTGAAGGGTCTCAGGAATAATGTTAGGATGGTAGTTTGAAGGGTGTCAGGAATGATGCTAGGATGGTAGGGTGAAGGGTGTCAGGAATGATGCTAGGATGGTAGGCTGAAGGGTGTCAGGAATGATGCTAGGATGGTGAGGTGAAGGGTGTCAGGAATGATGGTAGGGTGAAGGGTGTCAGGAATGATGTTAGGATGGTAGGGTGAAGGGTGTCAGGAATGATGCTAGGATTATAGGGTGAAGGGTGTCAGGAATGATGCTAGGATGGTAGGGTGAAGGGTGTCAGGAATGATGCTAGGATGGTAAGGTAAAGGGTGTCAGGAATGATGCTAGGATGGTAGGGTGAAGGGTGTCAGTAATGATGTTAGGATGGTACGGTGAAGGGTGTCAGGAATTATTCAAGGATGGTAGGGTGAAGGGTGTCAGGAATGATGCTAGGGTGGCAGGGTGAAGGGTGTCAGGAATGATGTTAGGATGGTTGGGTGAAGGGTGGCAGGAATGATGCTAGGATGGTAGGGTGAAGGGTGTCAGGAATGATGCTAGGATGGTAGTTTGAAGGGTGTCAGGAATGATGCTAGGATGGTAGGGTGAAGGGTGTCAGGAATGATGCTAGGATGGTAGTTTGAAGGGTGTCAGGAATGATGCTAGGATGGTAGGGTGAATGGTGTCAGGAATGATGCTAGGATGGTAGTTTGAAGGGTGTCAGGAATGATGCTAGGATGATAGGGTGAAGGGTGTCAGGAATGATGCTAGGATGGTAGGGTGAAGGGTGTTAGGAATGATGCTAGGATGGTAGGGTGAAGGGTGTCAGGAATGATGTTAGGATGGTAGGGTGAAGGGTGTCAGGAATGATGTTAGGATGGTAGGGTGAAGGGTGTCAGGAATGATGTTAGGATGGTAGGGTGAAGGGTGTCAGGAATGATGTTAGGATGGTGGGGTGAAGGGTGTCAGGAATGATGTTAGGATGGTGGGGTGAAGGGTGTCAGGAATGATGTTAGGATGGTGGGGTGAAGGGTGTCAGGAATGATGCAAGGATGGTAGGGTGAAGGGTGTCAGGAATGATGTTAGGATGATAGTGAAGGGTGTCAAATGATGTTAGGATGTCAGGAATGATGTTAGGATGGTGGGGTGAAGGGTGTCAGGAATGATGCAAGGATGGTAGGGTGAAGGGTGTCAGGAATGATGTTAGGATGGTGGGGTGAAGGGTGTCAGGAATGATGCAAGGATGGTAGGGTGAAGGGTGGCAGGAATGATGCTAGGATGGTAGGGTGAAGGGTGTCAGGAATGATGCTAGGATGGCAGGGTGAAGGGTGTCAGGAATGATGCTAGGATGGCAGGGTGAAGGGTGTCAGGAATGATGCAAGGATGGTAGGGTGAAGGGTGGCAGGAATGATGCTAGGATGGTAGGGTGAAGGGTGTCAGGAATGATGCTAGGATGGCAGGGTGAAGGGTGTCAGGAATGATGCTAGGATGGCAGGGTGAAGGGTGGCAGGAATGATGCAAGGATGGTTGGGTGAAGGTTGTCAGGAATGATGCTAGGATGGTAGGGTGAAGGGTGTTAGGAATGATGCTAGGATGGTAGGGTGAAATGTGTCAGGAATGATGCTAGGATGGTAGTTTGAAGGGTGTCAGGAATGATGCTAGGATGGTAGGATGAAGGGTGTCAGGAATGATGCTAGGATGGTAGGGTGAAGAGTGTTAGGAATGATGCTAGGATGGTAGGGTGAAGGGTGTCAATAATGATGTTAGGATGGTAGGGTGAAGGGTGTCAGGAATGATGTTAGGATGATAGGGTGAAGGGTGTCAGGAATGATGTTAGGATGGTAGGGTGAAATGTGTCAGGAATTATGTTAGGATGGTAGGGTGAAGGGTGTCAGGAATGATGTTAGGATGGTAGGGTGAAAGTTGTCAGGAATTATGTTAGGATGGTAGGGTGAAGGGTGTCAGGAATGATGTTAGGATGGTAGGGTGAAAGTTGTCAGGAATTATGTTAGGATGGTAGGGTGAAAGTTGTCAGGAATTATGTTAGGATGGTAGGGTGAAAGTTGTCAGGAATTATGTTAGGATGGTAGGGTGAAAGTTGTCAGGAATGATGTTAGGATGGTAGGGTGAAAGGTGTCAGGAATTATGTTAGGATGGTAGGGTGAAAGTTGTCAGGAATTATGTTAGGATGGTAGGGTGAAAGGTGTCAGGAATTATGTTAGGATGGTAGGGTGGAGGGTGTCAGGAAAAAGAAGTCACAGGAAAAAAATCACAGAAAATAAATCACAATTTTTGCTAATGAAAAAAGTCACTGGACAAAAGTCACATTTTATTGAGGTTAGATTAGGCTGTGACTTTTTTCCTGTGACTTTTTTCCTGAGACTTTTTTCCTGTGACTTTTTTCCTGTGACTTTTTTCCTGAGACTTTTTTCCTGTGACTTTTTTCCTGTGACTTTTTTCCTGAGACTTTTTTCCTGTGACTTTTTTCCTGTGACTTTTTTCCTGGATCCTGGGAAAAGGCGACTTGTATGGATGACGAGTCCCTGAGCGACACCGAGGAACCTGCCACAAAACCAGTGCTACGGGAGTCAAGGTTTGGCCTAATATACCGAACAAGATTTTGTTGGGACTATGTATGGAGCTGTGTAAAGCTTTACCATGACTTCACAAAGCTCTACACAGAGCGAAACATCGGTCAAGTAAAACCTTGTTTTGGTTATTGTCTTCGTGAGGACACAGTGACGGGACAACCACTGTGAAACATTACCAACTAAAGATCTTTACTAAGCAAAACTAAGTTTGCGACTCGTTGAAAACATTGTTCCGTCAGATAAACAACACTGACATAGCAACTCTGAAGTTACACATTAAGTCAAGATTGTTCTGAGTCACAGATAAAGCTTGTCGCCTTATACTGAGGTTACGATATACATGATTATTACCCCGAGTCTGCGCACTCCAGATTTGAAGCTAATATTGACCCAGACACCTCAGAGGTTTAAAACATATGTTTGATGACTGGTTTGTTCAAAAATAAAACATGTTGAACAAATGGGGGCGGGGGGGGAGGGAGGTTCATGGTGTTCACTTGTCACCACCTTAGTACCGGGGAGTGTTCATGATCACTTGTCACCAGGTCACTACCGGGGAGTGTTCATGGTGTTCACTTGTCACCACCTTAGTACCGGGGAGTGTTCATGATCACTTGTCACCAGGTCACTACCGGGGAGTGTTCATGGTGTTCACTTGTCACCAGGTCACTACCGGGAGTGTTCATGGTGTTCACTTGTCACCAGGTCACTACCGGGAGTGTTCATGGTGTTCACTTGTCACCAGGTCACTACCGGGAAGTGTTCATGGTGTTCACTTGTCACCAGGTCACTACCGGGAGTGTTCATGATGTTCACTTGTCACCACCATACTACCGGGGAGTGTTCATGATTTTCACTTGTCACCAGGTCACTACCGGGGAGTGTTCATGCTGTTCACTTGTAACCAGGTCACTACCGGGAGTGTTCATGATGTTCACTTGTCACCAGGTCACTACCGGTGAGGGTTCATGGTGTTCACTTGTCACCAGGTCACTACCGGGAGTGTTCATGATGTTCACTTGTCACCACCTTACTACCGGGGAGTGTTCATGATGTTCACTTGTCACCACCTTACTACCGGGGAGTGTTCATGCTGTTCACTTGTCACCAGGTCACTACCGGGGAGTGTTCATGCTGTTCACTTGTCACCAGGTCACTACCGGGAGTGTTCATGCTGTTCACTTGTCACCAGGTCACTACCGGGGAGTGTTCATGCTGTTCACTTGTCACCAGGTCACTACCGGGGAGTGTTCATGATGTTCACTTGTCACCACCTTACTACTGGGGAGTGTTCATGATGTTCACTTGTCACCAGATCACTACCGGGGAGTGTTCATGCTGTTCACTTGTCACCAGGTCACTACCGGGAGTGTTCATGATGTTCACTTGTCACCACCATACTACCGGGGAGTGTTCATGATGTTCACTTGTCACCAGGTCACTACCGGGGAGTGTTTATGCTGTTCACTTGTAACCAGGTCACTACCGGGAAGTGTTCATGATGTTCACTTGTCACCAGGTCACTACCGGGAGTGTTCATGATGTTCACTTGTCACCACCTTACTACCGGGGAGTGTTCATGATGTTCACTTGTCACCACCTTACTACCGGGGAGTGTTCATGCTGTTCACTTGTCACCAGGTCACTACCGGGGAGTGTTCATGCTGTTCACTTGTCACCAGGTCACTACCGGGAGTGTTCATGCTGTTCACTTGTCACCAGGTCACTACCGGGGAGTGTTCATGCTGTTCACTTGTCACCAGGTCACTACCGGGGAGTGTTCATGATGTTCACTTGTCTCCAGGTCACTACCGGGAGTGTTCATGATGTTCACTTGTCACCACCTTACTACTGGGGAGTGTTCATGATGTTCACTTGTCACCAGGTCACTACCGGGAGTGTTCATGGTGTTCACTTGTCACCAGGTCACTACCGGGAGTGTTCATGATGTTCACTTGTCACCAACATACTACCGGGGAGTGTTCATGATGTTCACTTGTCACCAGGTCACTACCGGGGAGTGTTCATGCTGTTCACTTGTAACCAGGTCACTACCGGGAAGTGTTCATGATGTTCACTTGTCTCCAGGTCACTACCGGGGAGTGTTCATGCTGTTCACTTGTCACCAGGTCACTACCGGGAGTGTTCATGGTGTTCACTTGTCACCAGGTCACTACCGGGAGTGTTCATGATGTTCACTTGTCACCACCTTACTACCGGGGAGTGTTCATGATGTTCACTTGTCACCAGGTCACTACCGGGGAGTGTTCATGGTGTTCACTTGTCACCAGGTCACTACCGGGAGTGTTCATGCTGTTCACTTGTCACCACCTTACTACCGGGGAGTGTTCATGATGTTCACTTGTCACCAGGTCACTACCGGAGAGTGTTCATGCTGTTCACTTGTCACCAGGTCACTACCGGGGAGTGTTCTTGCTGTTCACTTGTCACCAGGTCACTACCGGGGAGTGTTCATGATGTTCACTTGTCACCAGGTCACTACCGGGAGTGTTCATGATGTTCACTTGTGGAAATATAAACACAAATGCAGTATAATATGATCCTTTATTGACAACGTTTCACCCACACAGTGGGCTTTTTCAAGTCACACACGGATCTACCTGGGGTTGGAAGGTACGAGAGTATTTATAGTCATGTTCAGAATGTTGAGGTCAGGTGGAGAATGCTGCATCTGTTGATCTACCGGGTGGGGTTATAGGGTCTTGGGTAGCTTGGCAGGGGTATTGGACAAGTTGTAGACCTTCTGCAGTGTTCTATGTTCTTATGTGGGATAGCGATGAAGAAGTTTCTTGGCGAGTGGTTCAGCTATGTTATAGAAGCCATTGTTCTGGTTGAAATTGTTGGTTATAGAGATAAGCGATGATTCCAGGATTCTTCTGTATTGAGTGTTGTCTTCGTTGGCTATAAGTCTTGAGTTACTGTAGTTAATTAAATGACGATTACAGGAACAAAATGCTCAATCTACTTAATGACCCAGATACCTACAAACCTCTCACAACTAACCAAGTGGACAACCTTACTAAAAATTTTCTTCAAAGGATTCGCCGCATTCTGAGGGGCTCAGAACAAGGGAAGAAACTTCTGCACACCATGCCCAGCAACCCCAGACCTGCCAGAATGTACGGCCTGCCAAAGACTCACAAGCCTAGTATCCCACTGAGGCCCATATCCTCGGGAATAGGCAGTGCTCCCCACCAGCCCTCAGGAATTCTCGCCAAACACCTCTCTAAACTCTTGGGCACTATCAGTCCAGCACATCTCAAACACTCGGGTGATCTTCTCAATCGCATTCGCAACATCAACATCAGGAACAAGAAACTTTCCAGCCTTGACGTGACTTCCCTATTCACCAAAGTACCTACTACACAAGCCATCGATCTCTTGCGCAGGAAAATTGACGATTCACTTGATCTTCCCATTCCAGCCAGCGATTTCATCGACCTTGTTGAACTATGTGTTGGCTTTACGTGTTTCTCCTTCGAAAATCACCTCTTTCAGCAGACTTTTGGACTACCCATGGGTTCGCCACTCAGTGCAGTCCTGGCGAACTTATACATGGAACATCTAGAAGCCGAACGTTTCTCCACCATTATTCCTTCGTCTGTCACCTGGCTTCGTTATGTTGACGACATTCTCCTCATAACTCCTAAACGCTTCAACGTTCAAGCTCTCCAAGACAAGCTCAACCAGGTCGAGCCTTCAATCCAGTTCACACTTGAAGAAGAAGTCGACAACACTCTTCCTTTCCTTGATGTTCTTCTCTGCAAAGCTGACCACGAACTTCGTTTTAAAGTCTATCGAAAACCCACCAACCAAAACGATCTTCTCCACTTCTACTCTCACCACGACACCAAAACCAAACGTGGTGTGATTATAGGCTTCTTCCTACGTGCACTCAGAATCTGCAGCAATGAGTTCCTTGATGAAGAATGCACTATAATTGAACAAGTATTTTCTAAACTCCACTATCCTCGTCACTTCATCAGAGACTGCAGACGGCGGGCATTAAACATCTTCAACACACCCAGAGAAGACACTGCCGAGAAGAGATACATAGTCCTCCCCAACAACTCCATTGCCAAACATGTTTCCAACATCTTTGCCAAAACATCATTCCAAGTATCTACCTCCACAACCACGACCATCAAGGACATCACCAGTAGTAGACAGGACAAGCCTCCATCCTCTGCAGGGGTGTACACAATCCCTTGTAATGACTGCAACAAATTATATGTGGGCGAAACATCAAGAGACCTCCAAACACCCATTTCAGAACACCAATATGCAAGCAGGACTGACGATACAAGGAATGCCTGTGTACAACATCGCAATTCACACAACCATTTAATTAACTACAGTAACTCAAGACTTATAGCCAACGAAGACAACACTCAATACAGAAGAATCCTGGAATCATCGCTTATCTCTATAACCAACAATTTCAACCAGAACAATGGCTTCTATAACATAGCTGAACCACTCGCCAAGAAACTTCTTCATCGCTATCCCACATAAGAACATAGAACACTGCAGAAGGTCTACAACTTGTCCAATACCCCTGCCAAGCTACACAAGACCCTATAACCCCACCCGGTAGATCAACAGATGCAGCATTCTCCACCTGACCTCAACATTCTGAACATGACTATAAATACTCTCGTACCTTCCAACCCCAGGTAGATCCGTGTGTGACTTGAAAAAGCCCACTGTGTGGGTGAAACGTTGTCAATAAAGGATCACATTATACTGCATTTGTGTTTATATTTCCATTGTGTCGGTATTTTATACCATTTATTTCCTCCATGTTCACTTGTCACCACCTTACTACCGGGGAGTGTTCATGATGTTCACTTGTCACCAGGTCACTACCGGGGAGTGTTCATGCTGTTCACTTGTCACCAGGTCACTACCGGGAGTGTTCATGCTGTTCACTTGTCACCAGGTCACTACCGGGAGTGTTCATGATGTTCACTTGTCACCAGGTCACTTCCGGGGAGTGTTCATGATGTTCACTTGTCACCAGGTCACTACCGGGAGTGTTCATGGTGTTCACTTGTCACCAGGTCACTACCGGGGAGTGTTCATGGTGTTCACTTGTCACCAGGTCACTACCGGGAGTGTTCATGCTGTTCACTTATCACCAGGTCACTACCGGGGAGCGTTCATGCTGTTCACTTGTCACCAGGTCACTACCGGGAATGTTCATGATGTTCACTTGTCACCACCTTACTACCGGGGAGTGTTCATGATGTTCACTTGTCACCAGGTCACTACCGGGGAGTGTTCATGCTGTTCACTTGTCACCAGGTCACTACCGGGAGTGTTCATGCTGTTAACTTATCACCAGGTCACTACCGGGGAGTGTTCATGATGTTCACTTGTCACCAGGTCACTACCGGGAGTGTTCATGATGTTTACTTGTCACCAGGTCACTACCGGGGAGTGTTAATGCTGTTCACTTGTCACCAGGTCACTACCGGGAGTGTTCATGATGTTCACCTGTCACCAGGTCACTACCGGGGAGTGTTCATGATGTTCACTTGTCACCGGGTCACTACCGGGCAGTGTTTATGCTGTTCACTTGTCACCACCTTACTACCGGGAGTGTTCATGCTGTTCACTTGTCACCAGGTCACTACCGGGAGTGTTCATGGTGTTCACTTGTCACCAGGTCACTACCGGGGAGTGTTCATGATGTTCACTTGTCACCGGGTCACTACCGGGCAGTGTTTATGCTGTTCACTTGTCACCACCTTACTACCGGGAGTGTTCATGCTGTTCACTTGTCACCAGGTCACTACCGGGAGTGTTCATGGTGTTCACTTGTCACCAGGTCACTACCGGGGAGTGTTCATGATGTTCACTTGTCACCAGGTCACTACCGGGAGTGTTCATGATGTTCACTTGTCGCCAGGTCACTACCGGGGAGTGTTAATGCTGTTCACTTGTCATCAGGTCACTACCGGGAGTGTTCATGATGTTCACTTGTCACCAGGTCATTACCGGGAGTGTTCATGATGTTCACTTGTCACCAGGTCACTACCGGGGAGTGTTAATGCTGTTCACTTGTCATCAGGTCACTACCGGGAGTGTTCATGATGTTCACCTGTCACCGGGTCACTACCGGGGAGTGTTTATGCTGTTCACTTGTCACCACCTTACTACCGGGAGTGTTCATGCTGTTCACTTGTCACCAGGTCACTACCGGGAGTGTTCATGGTGTTCACTTGTCACCAGGTCACTACCGGGGAGTGTTCATGATGTTCACTTGTCACCGGGTCACTACCGGGGAGTGTTTATGCTGTTCACTTGTCACCACCTTACTACCGGGAGTGTTCATGCTGTTCACTTGTCACCAGGTCACTACCGGGAGTGTTCATGGTGTTCACTTGTCACCAGGTCACTACCGGGGAGTGTTCATGATGTTCACTTGTCACCAGGTCACTACCAGAGAGTGTTCATGCTGTTCACTTGTCACCAGGTCACTACCGGGAGTGTTCATGCTGTTCACTTATCACCAGGTCACTACCAGAGAGTATTCATGCTGTTCACTTGTCACCAGGTCACTACCGGGGAGTGTACCAGGTAGTTATGTAGCCGTGTAGACAGATGAACATGTGGCCAGGTAGTTATGTAGTCAGACGGATATGTAGACATGTAGCTGTGCGTCAGAATGCTAATATTTGTTCACCAAATGTTTAATATACCCCACGCTGAACACCAAGCTGAACAAGTTGAACACCAAGCTGAACACCAGGCTGATCAACAAGCTGAACACCAAGCTGAGCAACAAGTTGAAAACCAAGCTGAACACCAGGCTGAACACCAAGCTGAACAACAAGTTGAACACCAAGTTAAACACCAAGCTGAACACCAAGCTGAACATCAAACTGAACAACAAGTTGAACACCAAACTGAACACCAAGCTGAACACCAGGGTAGTTCCCACAACCTCTTCAGTAGCGTGCTGATACTATACTAGTTCCTACAATCTGTCAAGTAACGTGCTGACACCAGGGTAGTTCCTACAATCTGTCAAGTAACGTGCTGACACCAGGGTAGTTCCTACAATCTGTCAAGTAACGTGCTGACACCAGGGTAGTTCCTACAATCTGTCAAGTAACGTTCTGACACCAGGGTAGTTCCTACAATCTGTCAAGTAACGTGCTGACACCAGGGTAGTTCCTACAATCTGTCAAGTAACGTGCTGACACCAGGGTAGTTCCTACAATCTGTCAAGTAACGTGCTGACACCAGGGTAGTTCCTACAATCTGTCAAGTAACGTGCTGACACCAGGGTAGTTCCTACAATCTGTCAAGTAACGTGCTGACACCAGGGTAGTTCCTACAATCTGTCAAGTAACGTGCTGACACCAGGGTAGTTCCTACAATCTGTCAAGTAACGTGCTGACACCAGGGTAGTTCCTACAATCTGTCAACGTGCTGACACCAGGGTAGTTCCTACAATCTGTCAAGTAACGTGCTGACACCAGGGTAGTTCCTACAATCTGTCAAGTAACGTGCTGACACCAGGGTAGCTCCTACAATCTGTCAAGTAACGTGCTGACACCAGGGTAGTTCCTACAATCTGGCAACGTGCTGACACAAGGGTAGTTCCTACAATCTGTCAAGTAACGTGCTGACACCAGGGTAGTTCCTACAATCTGTCAAGTAACGTGCTGACACCAGGGTAGCTCCTACAATCTGTCAAGTAACGTGCTGACACCAGGGTAGTTCCTACAATCTGTCAACGTGCTGACACCAGGGTGGTTCCTACAATCTGTCAAGTAACGTGCTGACACCAGGGTAGTTCCTACAATCTGTCAAGTAACGTGCTGACACCAGGGTAGTTCCTACAATCTGTCAAGTGGCGTGCTGACACCAGGTTAGTTCCTACAGCCTGTCAAGCAGCATGCTGACACGAGGCTAGTTCCTACAGCCTGTCAAGTAGCGTGCTGACACCAGGCTAGTTCATACAGCCTGTCAAGTGGCGTGCTGACACCAGGCTAGTTCCTACAGCCTGTCAAGCAGCATGCTGACACCAGGCTAGTTCCTACAATCTGTCAAGTAACGTGCTGACACCAGGGTAGTTCCTACAATCTGTCAAGTAACGTGCTGACACCAGGGTAGTTCCTACAATCTGTCAAGTAACGTGCTGACACCAGGGTAGCTCCTACAATGTGTCAAGTAACGTGCTGACACCAGGGTAGTTCCTACAATCTGTCAAGTAACGTGCTGACACCAGGGTAGTTCCTACAATCTGTCAACGTTGTGACACCAGGGTGGTTCCTACAATCTGTCAAGTAACGTGCTGACACCAGGGTAGTTCCTACAATCTGTCAAGTAACGTGCTGACACCAGGGTAGTTCCTACAATCTGTCAACGTTGTGACACCAGGGTAGTTCCTACAATCTGCCAAGTAACGTGCTGACACTAGGGTAGTTCCTACAATCTGTCAAGTAACGTGCTGACACCAGGGTAGCTCCTACAATCTGTCACGTAACGTGCTGACACCAGGGTAGTTCCTACATTCTGTCAACGTGCTGACACAAGGGTGGTTCCTACAATCTGTCAAGTAACGTGCTGACACCAGGGTAGTTCCTACAATCTGTCAAGTAACGTGCTGACACCAGGGTAGTTCCTACAACCTGTCAAGTAACGTGCTGACACCAGGGTAGTTCCTACAACCTGTCAAGTAACGTGCTGACACCAGGGTAGTTCCTACAATCTGTCAAGTAACGTGCTGACACTAGGGTAGTTCCTACAACCTGTCAAGTAACGTGCTGACACCAGGGTAGCTCCTACAACCTGTCAAGTAACGTGCTGACACCAGGGTAGTTCCTACAACCTGTCAAGTAACGTGCTGACACCAGGGTAGTTCCTACAACCTGTCAAGTAGCGTGCTGACACCAGGGTAGTTCCTACAACCTGTCAAGTAACGTGCTGACACCAGGGTAGTTCCTGCAACCTGTCAAGTAACGTGCTGACACCAGGGTAAGTCCTACAACCTGTCAAGTAACGTGCTGACACCAGTGTAGTTCCTACAACCTGTCAAGTAACGTGCTGACACCAGGGTAGTTCCTACAACCTGCCAAGTAACGTGTTGACACCAGGGTAGTTCCTGCAGCCTGTCAAGTAGCGTGCTGACACCAGGGTAGTTCCTACAGCCTGTCAAGTAGTGTGCTGACACGAGGCTAGTTCCTACAGCCTGTCAAGTAGCGTGCTGACACCAGGGTGGTTCCTACAATCTGTCAAGTAACGTGCTGACACCAGGGTAGTTCCTACAATCTGTCAAGTAACGTGCTGACACCAGGGTAGTTCCTACAATCTGTCAAGTAACGTGCTGACACCAGGGTAGTTCCTACAATCTGTCAAGTAACGTGCTGACACCAGGGTAGTTCCTACAATCTGTCAACGTGCTGACACCAGCTTAGTTCCTACAATCTGTCAAGTAACGTGCTGACACCAGGGTAGTTCCTACAATCTGTCAAGTAACGTGCTGACACCAGGGTAGCTCCTACAATCTGTCAAGTAACGTGCTGACGCCAGGGTAGTTCTTACAATCTGGCAACGTGCTGACACCAGGGTAGTTCCTACAATCTGTCTAGTAACGTGCTGACACCAGGGTAGTTCCTACAATCTGTCAAGTAACGTGCTGACACCAGGGTAGCTCCTACAATCTGTCAAGTAACGTGCTGACACCAGGGTAGTTCCTACAATCTGTCAACCTGCTGACACCAGGGTGGTTCCTACAATCTGTCAAGTAACGTGCTGACACCAGGGTAGTTCTTACAATCTGTCAAGTAACGTGCTGACACCAGGGTAGTTCCTACAATCTGTCAAGTGGCGTGCTGACACCAGGCTAGTTCCTACAGCCTGTCAAGCAGCATGCTGACACGAGGCTAGTTCCTACAGCCTGTCAAGTAGCGTGCTGACACCAGGCTAGTTCATACAACCTGTCAAGTGGCGTGCTGACACCAGGCTAGTTCCTACAGCCTGTCAAGCAGCATGCTGACACCAGGCTAGTTCCTACAATCTGTCAAGTAACGTGCTGACACCAGGGTAGTTCCTACAATCTGTCAAGTAACGTGCTGACACCAGGGTAGTTCCTACAATCTGTCAAGTAACGTGCTGACACCAGGGTAGTTCCTACAATCTGTCAAGTAACGTGCTGACACCAGGGTAGTTCCTACAATCTGTCAAGTAACGTGCTGACACCAGGGTAGTTCCTACAACCTGTCAAGTAACGTGCTGACACCAGGGTAGTTCCTACAATCTGTCAAGTAACGTGCTGACACCAGGGTAGTTCCTACAATCTGTCAAGTAACGTGTTGACACCAGGGTAGCTCCTACAATCTGTCAAGTAACGTGCTGACACCAGGGTAGTTCCTACAATCTGTCAAGTAACGTGCTGACACCAGGGTAGTTCCTACAATCTGTCAACGTTCTGACACCAGGGTAGTTCCTACAATCTGCCAAGTAACGTGCTGACACCAGGGTAGTTCCTACAATCTGTCAAGTAACGTGCTGACACCAGGGTAGCTCCTACAATCTGTCAAGTAACGTGCTGACACAAGGGTAGTTCCTACAATCTGTCAACGTGCTGACACCAGGGTGGTTCCTACAATCTGTCAAATAACGTGCTGACACCAGGGTAGTTCATACAATCTGTCAAGTAACGTGCTGACACCAGGGTAGTTCCTACAACCTGTCAAGTAACGTGCTGACACCAGGGTAGTTCCTACAACCTGTCAAGTAACGTGCTGACACCAGGGTAGTTCCTACAATCTGTCAAGTAACGTGCTGACACTAGGGTAGTTCCTACAACCTGTCAAGTAACGTGCTGACACCAGGGTAGCTCCTACAACCTGTCAAGTAACGTGCTGACACCAGGGTAGTTCCTACAACCTGTCAAGTAACGTGCTGACACCAGGGTAGTTCCTACAACCTGTCAAGTAGCGTGCTGACACCAGGGTAGTTCCTACAACCTGTCAAGTAACGGGCTGACACCAGGGTAGTTCCTGCAACCTGTCAAGTAACGTGCTGACACCAGGGTAGTTCCTACAACCTGTCAAGTAACGTGCTGACACCAGGGTAGTTCCTACAACCTGTCTAAGTAACGTGCTGACACCAGGGTAGTTCCTACAACCTGCCAAGTAACGTGTTGACACCAGGGTAGTTCCTGCAACCTGTCAGGTAGCGTGCTGACACCAGGGTAGTTCCTACAGCCTGTCAAGTAGTGTGCTGACACGAGGCTAGTTCCTACAGCCTGTCAAGTATCGTGCTGACACCAGGCTAGTTCATACAGCCTGTCAAGTGGCGTGCTGACACCAGGCTAGTTCCTATAGCCTGTCAAGCAGCATGCTGACACCAGGCTAGTTCCTACAATCTGTCAAGTAACGTGCTGACACCAGGGTAGTTCCTACAGCCTGTTAAGTAGTGTGCTGACACCAGGCTAGTTCATACAGCCTGTCAAGTAGCGTGCTGACACCAGGGTAGTTCCTACAACCTCTTAAGTAGCGTGCTGACACCAGGCTAGTTCATACAGCCTGTCATGTAGCGTGCTGACACCAGGGTAGTTCATACAGCTTGTCATGTAGCGTGCTGACACCAGGCTAGTTCATACAGCCTGTCAAGTAGCGTGCTGACACCAGGCTAGTTCCTACAGCCTGTCAAGTAGCGTGCTGACACCAGGCTAGTTCATACAGCCTGTCATGTAGCGTGCTGACACCAGGGTAGTTCATACAGCTTGTCATGTAGCGTGCTGACACCAGGCTGACAGCCAGTAGCGTAGTAGTTCATACAGCCTGTCAAGTAGCGTGCTGACACCAGGCTAGTTCCTACAGCCTGTCAAGTAGCGTGCTGACACCAGGCTAGTTCCTACAGCCTGTCAAGTAGCGTGCTGACACCAGGCTAGTTCCTACAGCCTGTCAAGTAGCATGCTGACACCAGGCTAGTTCCTACAGCCTGTCAAGTAGCGTGCTGACACCAGGCTAGTTCCTACAGCCTGTCAAGTAGCGTGCTGACACCAGGCTAGTTCCTACAGCCTGTCAAGTAGCGTGCTGACACCAGGCTAGTTCCTACAGCCTGTCAAGTAGCGTGCTGACACCAGGCTAGTTCCTACAGCCTGTCAAGTAGCGTGCTGACACCAGGCTAGTTCCTACAGCCTGTCAAGTAGCGTGCTGACACCAGGCTAGTTCCTACAGCCTGTCAAGTAGCGTGCTGACACCAGGCTAGTTCCTACAGCCTGTCAAGTAGCGTGCTGACACCAGGCTAGTTCCTACAGCCTGTCAAGTAGCGTGCTGACACCAGGCTAGTTCCTACAGCCTGTCAAGTAGCGTGCTGACACCAGGCTAGTTCCTACAGCCTGTCAAGTAGCGTGCTGACACCAGGCTAGTTCCTACAGCCTGTCAAGTAGCGTGCTGACACCAGGCTAGTTCCTACAGCCTGTCAAGTAGCGTGCTGACACCAGGCTAGTTCCTACAGCCTGTCAAGTAGCGTGCTGACACCAGGCTAGTTCAAGTAGCGTACAGCCTGTCAAGTAGCGTGCTGACACCAGGCTAGTTCCTACAGCCTGTCAAGTAGCGTGCTGACACCAGGCTAGTTCCTACAGCCTGTCAAGTAGCGTGCTGACACCAGGCTAGTTCCTACAGCCTGTCAAGTAGCGTGCTGACACCAGGCTAGTTCCTACAGCCTGTCAAGTAGCATGCTGACACCAGGCTAGTTCCTACAGCCTGTCAAGTAGCATGCTGACACCAGGCTAGTTCCTACAGCCTGTCAAGTAGCATGCTGACACCAGGCTAGTTCCTACAGCCTGTCAAGTAGCGTGCTGACACCAGGCTAGTTCCTACAGCCTGTCAAGTAGCGTGCTGACACCAGGCTAGTTCCTACAGCCTGTCAAGTAGCGTGCTGACACCAGGCTAGTTCCTACAGCCTGTCAAGTAGCGTGCTGACTCTAGGCTAGTTCCTACAGCCTGTCAAGTAGCATGCTGACACCAGGCTAGTTCCTACAGCTTGTCAAGTAGCATGCTGACACCAGGCTAGTTCCTACGGCTTGTCAAGTAGCATGCTGACACCAGGCTAGTTCCTACAGCTTGTCAAGTAGCATGCTGACACCAGGCTAGTTCCTACGGCCTGTCAAGTAGCGTGCTGACACCAGGCTAGCTCCTACAGCCTGTCAAGTAGCGTGCTGATACCAGGCTAGTTCCTACAGCCTGTCAAGTAGCGTGCTGACTCCAGGCTAGTTCCTACAGCCTGTCAAGTAGCATTCTGACACCAGGCTAGTTCCTACAGCCTGTCAAGTAGCGTGCTGACACCAGGCTAGTTCCTACAGCCTGTCAAGTAGCGTGCTGACACCAGGCTAGTTCCTACAGCCTGTCAAGTAGCGTGCTGACTCCAGGCTAGTTCCTACAGCCTGTCAAGTAGCGTGCTGACACCAGGCTAGTTCCTACAGCCTGTCAAGTAGCGTGCTTGAAGATACTTGGCTACCTTTACAAACATCTTGGCAGAGTATATGTGTGAGAATTCTTGGGTGTGAGTAGGACCTGTCTAACCCAGGCCATCAGGCTTAGATTAGTTAAGAATTTTTAGGAAATATCACGGATACCTCCTGACGCTGATGTTTTTCACATGATAGCCCGCTGCTAGCTGTTTTGGTCATGTGATCGAAGCCTTCCACTGGCTTCCTGGTCCACTTAAAAAAAGTACAAATGAGCGTTTTTCGACAGTACTCCTCCTACTCTCAGTTCTTATGTACTGTGAACAACTACAAAAAAAAAATAGGTTCGACAACTATAGGAATGGGAATAGGCCTTTGAGGAGGAGTTTCTGAGCATAGGCCAGTAGGTCTACTTGAGTGTTTCATGGTTAAGTTGTTACACACTTTTTGCGGCCTACGACACCGCTGAATCGATTAAAAAGTCACTAAGGCTAGTAGTCACGTCGTGTGTACGCGCCGTGGTGTGTGCATGAACCTGAAGTACACATGGTAGTGATGCACACATACGCGCAGGCACGAGCGTTAGAATCCGTGCGTACATTCACTCGCTGGAGAATGAGAGTGGGAGAAAGAGTGAGAGAGGGGAGAGAAAGAGAGAGGGGAGAGAAAGAGAGAGGGGAGAGAAAGAGAGAGGGGAGAGAAAGAGAGAGGGGAGAGAAAGAGAGAGAGGTTACATCCTCTCACCTCAATAGTTGAAGCAACACTGGCTCTCCTCTTACTCCACGGAGGAAGGGAGGGAGGGCAGGAGGGAGGGCGGGAGGGCGTCAGGTAGAGAGGAAGGGAGGGAAGGTGTCAGGTAGAGAAGGAGGGAGGCTGGGGAGTGGCAGAAAGGTACAGAAAAAATGGAAGAGCGAGGAAAAGAAGGCAGGGGTGTGGTAGGTGAGAGTGGGGACTGGCAGGATGTCAGAGAGAGGGGAGGAAAGAGGAATTTAGGATTAGGAATGAATAACGGGGATGAGAAATAGAGAGACTTAATATTCCAAGGGTGAAACATGACTGCAATATCTATGAAGAATCACGTGGTAAATCTTACAAGTAAGGCAACCAAGGAAATGACATCACTAAGACGCATCTCGCCTCTGCTCGACACATGAAGCTGCATAACTGTACGAGGCACAAATGCGTTCTCACGAGTATACACCACATCCTTGGCCTTCTTGTATCTTCATTTCCTCTGGTCTTATCTGCCTCTTTTAGACATTAATTCCCATAAAATAGTGACACCAGCTCTGCTAGAGGGAAACATGTGTAGCTCCTGTACCTCATGAACAATTAATGGAATACTAGATGATATTTTAATTGTCCTACTGATATCTCCCAGCTCAGGCTGACACTACTGACATCTCCCAGCTCAGGCTGACACTACTGACATCTCCCAGCTCAGGCTGACACTACTGACATCTCCCAGCTCAGGCTGACACTACTGACGTTTCCCAGCTCAGGCTGACACTACTGACATCTACCAGCTCAGGCTGACACTACTGACATCTCCCAGCTCAGCTCAGGCTGACACTACTGACATCTCCCAGCTCAGGCTGACACTACTGACATCTCCCAGCTCAGGCTGACACTACTGACATCTCCCAGCTCAGGCTGACACTACTGACGTTTCCCAGCTCAGGCTGACACTACTGACATCTCCCAGCTCAGGCTGACACTACTGACATCTCCCAGCTCAGGCTGACACTACTGACATCTCCCAGCTCAGGCTGACACTACTGACATCTCCCAGCTCAGGCTGACACTACTGACATCTCCCAGCTCAGGCTGACACTACTGACATCTCCCAGCTCAGGCTGACACTACTGACATCTCCCAGCTCAGGCTGACACTACTGACATCTCCCAGCTCAGGCTGACACTACTGATATCTCCCAGCTCAGGCTGACACTACTGACATCTCCCAGCTCAGGCTGACACTACTGACATCTCCCAGCTCAGGCTGACACTACTGACATCTCCCAGCTCAGGCTGACACTACTGACATCTCCCAGCTCAGGCTGACACTACTGACATCTCCCAGCTCAGGCTGACACTACTGAGCTCAGGCTGACACTACTGACATCTCCCAGCTCAGGCTGACACTACTGACATCTCCCAGCTCAGGCTGACACTACTGACATCTCCCAGCTCAGGCTGACACTACTGACATCTCCCAGCTCAGGCTGACACTACTGATATCTCCCAGCTCAGGCTGACACTACTGACATCTCCCAGCTCAGGCTGACACTACTGACATCTCCCAGCTCAGGCAGACACTACTGACATCTCCCAGCTCAGGCTGACACTACTGACATCTCCCAGCTCAGGCTGACACTACTGACATCTCCCAGCTCAGGCTGACACTACTGACATCTCCCAGCTCAGGCTGACACTACTGATATCTCCCATCAGGCTGACACCAGCTCAGGCTGACACTACTGACATCTCCCAGCTCAGGCTGACACTACTGATATCTCCCAGCTCAGCTCAGGCTGACACTACTGACATCAGGCTGACACCACATCTCCCATCTCAGGCTCACTACTGACATCTCCCAGCTCAGACACTACTGACATCTCCCAGCTCAGGCTGACACTACTGACATCTCCCAGCTCAGGCTGACACTTCTGACATCTCCCAGCTCAGCTCAGGCTGACACTACTGATATCTCCCAGCTCAGGCTGACACTACTGACATCTCCCAGCTCAGGCTGACACTACTGACATCTCCCAGCTCAGGCTGACACTACTGATATCTCCCAGCTCAGGCTGACACTACTGACATCTCCCAGCTCAGGCTGACACTTCTGACATCTCCCAGCTCAGGCTGACACTACTGACATCTCCCAGCTCAGGCTGACACTACTGATATCTCCCAGCTCAGGCTGACACTACTGACATCTCCCAGCTCAGGCTGACACTACTGACATCTCCCAGCTCAGGCTGACACTACTGATATCTCCCAGCTCAGGCTGACACTACTGACATCTCCCAGCTCAGGCTGACACTACTGACATCTCCCAGCTCAGGCTGACACTTCTGACATCTCCCAGCTCAGGCTGACACTTCTGACATCTCCCAGCTCAGGCTGACACTACTGACATCTCCCAGCTCAGGCTGACACTTCTGACATCTCCCAGCTCAGGCTGACACTTCTGACGTCTCCCAGCTCAGGCTGACACTACTGACGTCTCCCAGCTCAGGCTGACACTACTGACATCTCCCAGCTCAGGCTGACACTACTGACATCTCCCAGCTCAGGCTGACACTACTGACATCTCCCAGCTCAGGCTGACACTTCTGCCATCTCCCAGCTCAGGCTGACACTACTGACGTTTCCCAGCTCAGGCTGACACTTCTGACATCTCCCAGCTCAGGCTGACACTACTGACATCTCCCAGCTCAGGCTGACACTTCTGACATCTCCCAGCTCAGGCTGACACTACTGACATCTCCCAGCTCAGGCTGACACTACTGACATCTCCCAGCTCAGGCTGACACTACTGACATCTCCCAGCTCAGGCTGACACTACTGACATCTCCCAGCTCAGGCTGACACTACTGACATCTCCCAGCTCAGGCTGACACTACTGACATCTCCCAGCTCAGGCTGACACTACTGACATTTCCCATCTCAGGCTGACACTACTGACATCTCCCAGCTCAGGCTGACACTACTGACATCTCCCAGCTCAGGCTGACACTACTGACATCTCCCAGCTCAGGCTGACACTACTGACATCTCCCAGCTCAGGCTGACACTACTGACATTTCCCATCTCAGGCTGACACTACTGACATCTCCCAGCTCAGGCTGACACTATTGACATCTCCCAGCTCAGGCTGACACTACTGACATCTCCCAGCTCAGGCTGACACTACTGACATCTCCCAGCTCAGGCTGACACTACTGGCATCTCCCAGCTCAGGCTGACACTACTGATATCTCCCAGCTCAGGCTGACACTACTGACATCTCCCAGCTCAGGCTGACACTACTGACATCTCCCAGCTCAGGCTGACACTACTGACATCTCCCAGCTCAGGCTGACACTACTGACATCTCCCAGCTCAGGCTGACACTACTGACATCTCCCAGCTCAGGCTGACACTACTGACATCTCCCAGCTCAGGCTGACACTACTGACATCTCCCAGCTCAGGCTGACACTACTGACATCTCCCAGCTCAGGCTGACACTACTGACATCTCCCAGCTCAGGCTGACACTACTGACATCTCCCAGCTCAGGCTGACAGATTTCAATACGATGTATGCAACCCATCCAGTGTGATGGAATATGACAGCGAGACATATCCAGTGTGATGGAATATGACAGCGAGACATATCCAGTGTGATGGAATATGACAGCGAGACATATCCAGTGTGATGGAATATGACAGCGAGACATATCCAGTGTGATGGAATATGACAGCGAGACATCCAGTGTGATGGAATATGACAGCGAGACATATCCAGTGTGATGGAATATGACAGCGAGACATATCCAATGTGATGGAATATGATAGCGAGACATATCCAGTGTGATGGAATATGATAGCGAGACATATCCAGTGTGATGGAATATGACAGCGAGACATATCCAGTATGATGGAATATAACAGCGAGACATATCCAGTGTGATGGAATATGACAGCGAGACATATCCAGTGTGATGGAATATGACAGCGAGACATATCCAGTGTGATGGAATATGACAGCGAGACATATCCAGTGTGATGGAATATGACAGCGAGACATATCCAGTGTGATGGAATATGACAGCGAGACACATCCAGTGTGATGGAATATGAAATCGAGACACATCCAGTGTGATGGAATATGACAGCGAGACATATCCAGTGTGATGGAATATGACAGCGAGACACATCCAGTGTGATCGAACATGACAGCGAGACACATCCAATGTGATGGAATATGAAAGCGAGACACATCCAGTGTGATGGAATATGACAGCGAGACATATCCAGTGTGATGGAATATGAAAGCGAGACACATCCAGTGTGATGGAATATGACAGCGAGACACATCCAGTGTGATGGAATATGACAGCGAGACATATCCAGTGTGATGGAATATGACAGCGAGACACATCCAGTGTGATGGAATATGACAGCGAGACATATCCAGTGTGATGGAATATGAAAGCGAGACACATCCAGTGTGATGGAATATGACAGCGAGACATCCAGTGTGATGGAATATGACAGCGAGACATATCCAGTGTGATGGAATATGACAGCGAGACACATCCAGTGTGATGGAATATGACAGCGAGACACATCCAGTGTGATGGAATATGACAGCGAGACACATCCAGTGTGATGGAATATGACAGCGAGACATATCCAGTGTGATGGAATATGACAGCGAGACATATCCAGTGTGATGGAATATGACAGCGAGACATATCCAGTGTGATGGAATATGACAGCGAGACACATCCAGTGTGATGGAATATGACAGCGAGACATCCAGTGTGATGGAATATGACAGCGAGACATAACTAACTTTTGCTCCCATTATGTATCATATAGAGTGAGATAGCAGTATCTCTCTCTTGGACCTGACCTTGATGAACTGATCAAGGTGACTCATCTCTCGCCTGGACCTGACCTTGATGAACCGATCAAAGTGACTCATCTCTCGCCTGGACCTGACCTTGATGAACCGAGCAAGGTGACTCGTCTCTCGCCTGGACTCGACTTGAATGGATCTGTCATGTCAGCAGTGTTTTCAACACTGGGGTGATTTGTTAAGCATGGATCCAACATTATCAGACTGTAACCCTTGGATCCACTTTGCAGACAGCAAAGAGACTAACTTTTATACCACAAGTCGGGCAGCTATCAGTGTCATGTGGGGGTTCGATAACGTGGATTGGTTAATAACACTCACGTTGGATGTCCTACTATATTGGGTGGAATATAGGGGAAGCACCAAGCCTTGACCTGCCGCCTGTCTAACGCCTCTACTTGAACTGGCTTGTTGAGTGCCTCGGAGGGTAGCGGCATTCAAAACATGCTAGGTCAACTGAACAGTGAATAACAAGTGATTCACACAAACGGTTGGTAGTGAGTCATACTACTGGTAACTGGTTACTGGCAACTGGTTACTAGGACCTGGTACTAGGGGGATCAGCTGTGTATCCTTCTGAAGAACATCATCAGTGATCACCCATTCCTTTAATTAATTACTAATGTCTGGAACATGTTCAGTGTGATGTATACCAGTATACTGTAATCAATTCAAGGCATCGTATACAACTTGCATACACTCATTGTATATATAATTTACTATTGTAAGTTATCTTAATTATTAAGTTAGATATGTTACAATCACTGCTCTCTATAAATTATTTAACTTAAACAAATTATACATATTGCATTATGTAAAATCGTAACATTTTCTGCACATTTATAGTTTTTGTGTTATTTAAAACTAATATTCAACCAACTGTGGAGAGGAAATAGAGCACTTGTGTAGAGTGTTGGAGTTATGAGGACACGCAACTTTGAGCATCCCAAAAAATGTAGCGACCTCCTGTCTAAAGGAGTGTGTCGTTCTTCTTCCTGTACTTTCTTTCACCCAAAAATGTGCCACTCCTCGGTCCTCCAGAAGCAGTGTTACAACATCGACTGTCCTGCATACCATCTAAAAGGGACCAGGAGGCACAGACCCCACAAGACAAACAATAGTAGCTACGACAACCCAACTCCAGGTGATTTTTTAGTGGCAGGAAACGGAAAAAGAAAATGGAAGGAAATAAAAATAGTCCACCACCTCGGAGCCTTGTTGGACTGGAGGCGCAGCCAGTGGCCACCCATGGCCCTCCAGAATTACAACTACTGATGCCAATAACAAAATCCCCTCAACAAACACAGAATACAGCCTCGTTCATATTTGCTAATATACAGGGCCTTAAGCCATCCACCAACAACAAAATACCTTTTATCAGTGGACTTCTAGAGAAGTCTAATGCAATGTTTGCAGCCTTCACAGAGACTCACACAAAAGATCACTTTGACAGTGAAATATGGATAAGTGGTTACAACGTTTTTAGATGCGACAGAAAAAACAGGCAACAAGGGGGGGTTGGCCTGTATGTCAAACAGTCCCTTATCTGCATGGAGTTGCTGAACACCACAAATGAGGTAGTTGAAGTTCTATCAATAAAGATCGAGAACCAAAACCTAGTCATTGTGGTTGTATACAAGCCAACAGATGCAACCTCACAACAGTTCAAGGAACAGCTACTGAAAATTGATTACTGTTTGGAAAACCTTCCAGCTCCATCCCCAAACATCTTACTGCTTGGTGATTTCAACCTAAGACATACAAAATGGAAGAATGTAGCAAATAATGTTATAGCTGAAACAATCCCCGGAGGTAGCGCAGATGAAAGGTCACACACACATGAGCTACTAAGTCTCTGCGAAAAACACACCTTAAGCCAGCAGATAGTGGAGCCAACAAGACTAGAAAACACACTTGACCTTATCTTCACAAATAATGAGGACCTGATAAGAGACATAAGAATATCAAAAACAACTAATTCCGATCACAACCTAATCGAAGTCCAGACGTACATGCATAGGGGTCCTGATCAGCAGAATGCATGTACCTGTGAAGGTGTCTTCACAAAATACAACTTCAACAACAAGAACATCAACTGGGGCCAGGTAAACCATGTCCTAAACGAAACATGTTGGGAAGATGTCTTAAATGACATGGATCCAAACCAGTGCCTTGAAAGGATCAACTTCCTGGCAGCCGAAGCATGTTCTAGCCATATTCCCCTAAGAAAGAAGAAGAGCAGGAGTAAACTGGAGAGAGAAAGACGCTCCCTCTACAGAAAACGACGAAGAGTCACTGAGCTCCTCAGGAGTGCTAGAATATCTGATACACGAAAGGAGGCGCTGACCAGGGAAGTGGAAACTATCGATCTTAAGTTAAATGACTCTTACAGGAACCAGGAGAGGCAGGAGGAGCTTAAAGCTATTAGTGAAATTGAAAGAAATTCAAAATATTTCTTTTTATATGCCAAAAACAAGGCAAATACCACATCTAGTATCGGGCCCTTACTCAGACAGGATGGGACTTACACAGATGACAACAAGGAAATGAGTGAAATATTGAAATTCCAGTACGACTCTGTGTTTAGTGAACCACTAATAGGTCTGAGGATCGACGACCCAAATGATTTCTTCATGAATGAGCCTCAAAACTCCATAAATGTATGCCAGATTTCCGACATTACCCTAACTCCGATAGATTTCGAAAAAGCCATTGACAACATGCCTATGCACTCAGCCCCGGGCCCAGACTCGTGGAACTCTGTTTTCATTAAGAACTGCAAGAAACCCCTCTCGCATACCCTATGTACACTATGGAAGAGGAGCTTGGACATGGGTGAAATTCCACAGTCACTTAAAACAACGGATATAGCCCCACTCCATAAAGGTGGCAGCAAAGCATTAGCTAAGAACTATAGACCAATAGCTCTGACGTCCCACATCATAAAAATCTTTGAAATTTGTGCTAAGAAGCAGGAATGCAAATCACCTGGATTCCCAAAATCTGCACAATCCAGGGCAACATGGGTTCAGGGCAGGTCGCTCCTGCCTCTCACAACTACTGGATCACTATGACATGGCCTTGGATGCACTGGAAGAAAATCAGAATGCAGATGTAATATACACAGACTTTGCAAAAGCATTTGACAAATGCGATCATGGCGTAATAGCCCATAAAATACGTGCTAAAGGAATAACTGGGAAAGTGGGGAGATGGATCTTCAACTTCCTAACAAATCGAACACAAAGAGTAGTGGTCAACAGAGTTAAATCGGAGGCTGCTATAGTGAAGCGCTCTGTTCCACAAGGCACAGTACTCGCCCCCATCTTATTCCTTATCCTCATATCAGACATAGACAGAGATATACACCACAGCACCGTATCATCCTTTGCGGATGATACTAGGATCTGCATGAGGCTGTCATCTGCTGAGGACGCGGTTAACCTCCAAGAAGATATAAACAAAGTTTTCCAGTGGGCAACGGTAAACAATATGATGTTCAATGAGGACAAATTCCAACTACTCCGTTATGGAAAACTGGAGTAGATAATAACTAGAACAGAGTATACTACTGACTCCGACCACACAATAGAGCAGAAAAATAATGTAAGGGACCTGGGAGTAGTAATGTCTGAGGATCTCACTTTCAAGGATCACAACAGTGCCACGATCACAAGTGCAAAGAAAATGATAGGATGGATAATGAGAACTTTCAAAACGAGAGATGCCAAGTCAGTGATGACCCTTTTCAAATCACTTGTTCTCTCTAGGCTGGAATACTGCTGTACATTAATATCTCCATTCAAAGCAGGTGAAATCGCAGATCTAGAGAGTGTACAGAGATCCTTTACTGCACGTATAAGTTCTGTCAAGCACCTTAACTACTGGGAACGCTTGGAAGCACTTGACTTGTACTCGTTGGAACGCAGGAGGGAGAGATATATCATAATCTACACTTGGAAAATCTTGGAAGGAATAGTCCCAAATCTGCACACAGAAATCACTCCCTACGAAAGTAAAAGACTGGGCAGGCAATGCAAAATGCCCCCAATAAAAAGTATGGGCGCCATTGGTACACTAAGGGAAAATACCATAAGTGTCCGGGGCCCAAGACTGTTTAACAGCCTCCCATCAAGCATTAGGGGAATTGCCAATAAGCCCCTGGCTGCCTTCAAGAGAGAGCTGGACAGATACCTAAAGTCAGTGCCGGATCAGCCGGGCTGTGGCTCGTACGTTGGACTGCGTGCGGCCAGCAGTAACAGCCTAGTTGATCAGGCCCTGATCCATCGGGAGGCCTGATCATGGACCGGGCCGCGGGGGCGTTGATCCCCGGAATAACCTCCAGGTAACCAGGTAACCTCCTTCAGTACCCTCTATGGTGGAGGACCTCGTCACTCACGTCTGAGAGATGTGACTAACGAGGAGAGGTTAAGGGAAATCAACCTGATGATATTGGAGGACAGTAGGGATGGAGGAGGGGGGGGGAAGGAACATGATAACGACGTATAAAATTCTGAGAGTAATTGATAAGGTGGATAGTGACAGAATGTTTCAGAGATGTGACACAGCAACAAGGGGTCATAGCTGGAAGTTGAAAACTCAGATGAATTATAGGGATGTTAGGAAGTATTTCTTCAGTCATAGAGGTGTCAGGAAGTGGCACAATCTGGAAAGTGAGGTAGTGGAGGCAAGATCCATACATAACTTTAAAAACACATACGATAAAACTCATGGAGAGGGAGAGAGTGGACCTAGTAGCGACCAGCGAAGAGGCGGGGCCAGGAGCTGTAAATTGACGCCTGCAACTACAAATAGGTGAGTACACACACACACACACACACACACTCCTCTTTATCAAGCATGTATAAATCTTAACAGACAAGGTTCCATAGTATTTACTCGTTGCTTTAATGGGGTTTAAAGTCTATCAACTACACGAAGGTAATTAAGGCCGCATGTAATCTGTTCACTACCTGTTAACAGTAGTTTACTCCCTAAAATGGGAATAAAAGTAAACCTTCAATATACACACTGAGAAACATACACTTCACTGTAATATACACACTGGGAAACATACACTTCACTGTAATATACACACTGAGAAACATACACTTCACTGTAATATACACACTGGGAAACATACACTTCACTGTAATATACACACTGAGAAACATACACTTCACTGTAATATATACACACTGAGAAACATACACTTCACTGTAATATATACACACTGAGAAACATACACTTCACTGTAATATATACACACTGAGAAACATACACTTCACTGTAATATATACACACTGAGAAACATACACTTCACTGTAATATATACACACTGAGAAACATACACTTCACTGTAATATATACACACTGAGAAACATACACTTCACTGTAATATACACACTGAGAAACATACACTTCACTGTAATATACACACTGAGAAACATACACTTCACTGTAATATATACACACTGAGAAACATACACTTCACTGTAATATATACACACTGAGAAACATACACTTCACTGTAATATATACACACTGAGAAACATACACTTCACTGTAATATATACACACTGAGAAACATACACTTCACTGTAATATATACACACTGAGAAACATACACTTCACTGTAATATATACACACTGAGAAACATACACTTCACTGTAATATATACACACTGAGAAACATACACTTCACTGTAATATATACACACTGAGAAACATACACTTCACTGTAATATACACACTGAGAAACATACACTTCACTGTAATATATACACACTGAGAAACATACACTTCACTGTAATATATACACACTGAGAAACATACACTTCACTGTAATATATACACACTGGGAAACATACACTTCACTGTAATATATACACACTGAGAAACATACACTTCACTGTAATATATACACACTGAGAAACATACACTTCACTGTAATATATACACACACTGAGAAACATACACTTCACTGTAATATATACACACTGAGAAACATACACTTCACTGTAATATATATACACACTGAGAAACTGTAATATATACACACACTGAGAAACATACACTTCACTGTAATATATACACACTGAGAAACACACTTCACTGTAATATATACACACTGAGAAACATACACTTCACTGTAATATATACACACTGGGAAACATACACTTCACTGTAATATATATACACACTGGGAAACATACACTTCACTGTAATATATACACACACTGAGAAACATACACTTCACTGTAATATATACACACTGAGAAACATACACTTCACTGTAATATACACACTGAGAAACATACACTTCACTGTAATATATACACACTGGGAAACATACACTTCACTGTAATATATACACACTGAGAAACATACACTTCACTGTAATATACACACACTGGGAAACATACACTTCACTGTAATATATACACACTGGGAAACATACACTTCACTGTAATATATACACACTGAGAAACATACACTTCACTGTAATATACACACACTGGGAAACATACACTTCACTGTAATATATACACACTGAGAAACATACACTTCACTGTAATATATACACACTGAGAAACATACACTTCACTGTAATATATACACACTGAGAAACATACACTTCACTGTAATATATACACACTGAGAAACATACACTTCACTGTAATATATACACACTGAGAAACATACACTTCACTGTAATATACACACTGAGAAACATACACTTCACTGTAATATATACACACTGAGAAACATACACTTCACTGTAATATACACACTGAGAAACATACACTTCACTGTAATATATACACACTGAGAAACATACACTTCACTGTAATATATACACACTGAGAAACATACACTTCACTGTAATATATACACACTGAGAAACATACACTTCACTGTAATATATACACACTGAGAAACATACACTTCACTGTAATATATACACACTGAGAAACATACACTTCACTGTAATATATACACACTGAGAAACATACACTTCACTGTAATATACACACTGAGAAACATACACTTCACTGTAATATATACACACTGAGAAACATACACTTCACTGTAATATACACACACTGGGAAACATACACTTCACTGTAATATACACACTGGGAAACATACACTTCACTGTAATATATACACACTGAGAAACATACACTTCACTGTAATATACACACACTGGGAAACATACACTTCACTGTAATATATATACACTGAGAAACATACACTTCACTGTAATATACACACACTGGGAAACATACACTTCACTGTAATATATATACACTGAGAAACATACACTTCACTGTAATATATGAGAAACATACACCTCACTTTAATATACACACTGATAAAAATACACTTCACTGTAATATACACACTGAGAAACATACACTTCACTGTAATATATACACACTGGGAAACATACACTTCACTGTAATATATACACACTGAGAAACATACACTTCACTGTAATATATACACACTGAGAAACATACACTTCACTGTAATATATACACACTGAGAAACATACACTTCACTGTAATATATACACACTGGGAAACATACACTTCACTGTAATATACACACTGAGAAACATACACTTCACTGTAATATACACACTGAGAAACATACACTTCACTGTAATATACACACTGAGAAACATACACTTCACTGTAATATACACACTGAGAAACATACACTTCACTGTAATATACACACTGAGAAACATACACTTCACTGTAATATACACACTGAGAAACATACACTTCACTGTAATATACACACTGAGAAACATACACTTCACTGTAATATATACACTGGGAAACATACACTTCACTGTAATATATACACACTGAGAAACACACTGAGAAACATACACTTCACTGTAATATATACACACTGAGAAACATACCCTTCACTGTAATATACACACTGAGAAACATACACTTCACTGTAATATATACACTTCACTGTAATATATATACACTGAGAAACATACACTTCACTGTAATATATACACACTGAGAAACATACACTTCACTGTAATATACACACTGAGAAACATACACTTCACTGTAATATATACACTGAGAAACATACACTTCACTGTAATATATACACTGAGAAACATACACTTCACTGTAATATACACACTGAGAAACATACACTTCACTGTAATATACACACTGGGAAACATACACTTCACTGTAATATATACACACTGAGAAACATACACTTCACTGTAATATATACACTGGGAAACATACACTTCACTGTAATATATACACACTGAGAAACATACACTTCACTGTAATATATACACTGGGAAACATACACTTCACTGTAATATATACACTGGGAAACATACACTTCACTGTAATATATACACTGGGAAACATACACTTCACTGTAATATACACACTGGGAAACATACACTTCACTGTAATATACACACTGGGAAACATACACTTCACTGTAATATATACACACTGGGAAACATACACTTCACTGTAATATATACACTGGGAAACATACACTTCACTGTAATATACACACTGGGAAACATACACTTCACTGTAATATACACACTGAGAAACATACACTTCACTGTAATATACACACTGAGAAACATACACTTCACTGTAATATACACACTGGGAAACATACACTTCACTGTAATATACACACTGAGAAACATACACTTCACTGTAATATACACACTGAGAAACATACACTTCACTGTAATATACACACTGGGAAACATACACTTCACTGTAATATACACACTGGGAAACATACACTTCACTGTAATATACACACTGAGAAACATACACTTCACTGTAATATACACACTGGGAAACATACACTTCACTGTAATATACACACTGAGAAACATACACTTCACTGTAATATACACACTGAGAAACATACACTTCACTGTAATATACTCACTGAGAAACATACACTTCACTGTAATATACACACTGGGAAACATACACTTCACTGTAATATACACACTGAGAAACATACACTTCACTGTAATATACACACTGAGAAACATACACTTCACTGTAATATACACACTGGGAAACATACACTTCACTGTAATATACACACTGGGAAACATACACTTCACTGTAATATATACACACTTCACTGTAATATACACACACTGAGAAACATACACTTCACTGTAATATACACACTGAGAAACATACACTTCACTGTAATATACACACTGAGAAACATACACTTCACTGTAATATACACACTGAGAAACATACACTTCACTGTAATATACACACTGAGAAACATACACTTCACTGTAATATACACACTGGGAAACATACACTTCACTGTAATATACACACTGGGAAACATACACTTCACTGTATATGTATCATGTATAAATAAACTGAATTTCATGACCTTTTGAATGTGTTTTTATTATTGGAATGTTAATTAGTGAAGATAAAAATCGGTCAATTAAGCAAGCTGTTTTAAAAATGTGTCAGATATTTATGATGGAATTGTTGACCCAGGATTAATTTTATTAAGATACATAGTATTACCAGGAGTTTTATTATACCACAGGAGGGGCAGACCATGAAGCAAATACAGTTGCCCCTGCCCTTCCTGGGGGTCAGTTACCCCTGATCTCCCTGTGAGTCAGTTACTCACCCTGGGGGTCAGTTATTCCTGCCCTTCCTGGGGGTCAGTTACCCCTGATCTCCCTGTGAGTCAGTTACTCACCCTGGGGGTCAGTTATTCCTGCCCTTCCTGGGGGTCAGTTATCCCTGCCCTTCCTGGGGATCAGTTATTCCTGCCCTCCCTGGGGGTCAGTTATCCCTGCCCTCCCTGGGGGTCAGTTACCCCTGCCCGCCCTGTGAGTCAGTTACCATGGGGGTCAGTTATTCCTGCCCTCCCTGGGGGTCAGTTACCCCTGCCCGTCCTATGAATCAGTTACTCACCCTGGGGGTCAGTTATTCCTGCCCTCCCTAGGGGTCAGTTATTCCTGCTCTTCCTGGGGGTCAGTTATTCCTGCCCTCCCTGTGGGTCAGTTATTCCTGCCCTCCCTTGGGGTCAGTTATCTCTGACCTCCCTGGGGGTCAGTTATTCCTGCCCTCCCTGGGGGTCAGTTATTCCTGCCCTCCCTGGGGGTCAGTTATTCCTGCCCTCCCTGGGGGTCAGTTATTCCTGCCCTCCCTGGGGGTCAGTTATTCCTGCCATCCCTGGGGGTCAGTTATTCCTGCCCTCCCTGGGGGTCAGTTATTCCTGCCCTCCCTGGGGGTCAGTTATTCCTGCCCTCCCTGGGGGTCAGTTATTCCTGCCCTCCCTGGGGGTCAGTTATTCCTGCCATCCCTGGGGGTCAGTTATTCCTGCCATCCCTGGGGGTCAGTTATTCCTGCCCTCCCTGGGGGTCAGTTATTCCTGCCCTCCCTGGGGGTCAGTTATTCCTGCCCTCCCTGGGGGTCAGTTATTCCTGCCCTCCCTGGGGGTCAGTTATCCCTGCCCTCCCTGGGGGTCAGTTATTCCTGCCCTCCCTGGGGGTCAGTTATTCCTGCCCTCCCTGGGGGTCAGTTATTCCTGCCATCCCTGGGGGTCAGTTATTCCTGCCATCCCTGGGGGTCAGTTATTCCTGCCATCCCTGGGGGTCAGTTATTCCTGCCATCCCTGGGGGTCAGTTATTCCTGCCATCCCTGGGGGTCAGTTATTCCTGCCATCCCTGGGGGTCAGTTATCCCTGCCATCCCTGGGGGTCAGTTATCCCTGCCATCCCTGGGGGTCAGTCACTGGGAGTCACTTTCTAACCCGGATAATAAGCTAGCTAGGAGTCGCCTGAAGGATATCTAAAAGATGCTTCCGTGGGTTAACTCCCCCGAGGCTCGGTCCCAGACCAGGCCTCCTGGTGAATCAAAGCCTGATCAACCAGGCTGTTACTGCTGGCCGCACATAGCCCATCGTATGCATAGACCACAGCCCGGCTGGTCAGGACCTGATTACTTTTCAAGTTCCCTTTCGAAGACAGTCAGGGGTCTGTTGGTAATTTCCTTTATGTATGATTGGAGACTTTTGAATAGTCTTGGGCCCTTTACACTTATTTTATCTCGCGGTATACTCATGGCATCTCTGCGCTTCCCTGCGGGTAGTCACCGTCTGCTGAGCCTGGTTGACTAGGGAGTGATTTATTTGTTCAGATCTGGGACCAGTCCTTAAGGATTTTCCCGGTCAATGGACTTTAAACATTTTCAGTAATTAAAATGCTTGACTCTTGAACTTATACATTCAGTGAAGGTTCTCTGTACGTTCTCTATATGTTAACGTACAGCAGTATAATAATAGCCTACACAGAACAACTGACTTTAAAAGGACCATCATTGGCTAGGCTTCCCTTCTTTTGAACGTTCTCATTATTCCTCCTATTATTTTCTTTGTGGCTGTGATAATGACACTGTTGTGGTCCTTAAAGGTGAGAACCTCTGACTTCTTCACTCTTAAGTCCTTCACGTTAATTTCTCGTTCTACTGAATGGTTATCATTAATTTTATTTTCCGTTCTTGTTATTGCCTCAAATTTTCTATAGTAGGGTAATACAAATTTGTCATCATTAAACATCACATTATTTCCTGTGGCCCACTGGAAGACTTGGGGGCCCCGTGGCCTGGTGATTAAAGCTCTTGCCTCACACGGTGAGTGTCCGGGTTCGATTCCCGGCGAGGGTAGAAACATTAGGCGTGTTTCCTTACACCGGTTGTCTATGCTCCCCATCAGTAAAATGGGTACCTGGGTGTTAGTCGACTGGTGTGGGTCGCATCCTGGGACAAAAGTGACGTAATTTGCCCGAAATGCTCAGCATAACAAGAGGCTTTTTATGTAATAATATGTCATTGAGGTCAACTAGATGTGTACACCTTGTACATGTACTTGTAGAAAAAAGATATTATTATTATTATTATTGTTATCATCATTATTATTATATATATCTGCTTCATTTCGTTTATCTTCCAGTGTATGTAAAGCTGTGTTGTAGTGGCCCAGTAGTTGCAAGAGGCATAAGCGATCTGCTTTGAAATCATGGGGTGCGCGGTTTTGAATTTATGTGGTTAACGATTTTGCTTTTTAAAACCCTTGCAAATATTTTTTATGTGGGGGCATTAGTGCTATCAATCCCTAGCTCTTTGTTATTGCTTTGGTGCCACCTTTGTGGAGTGAGGTTACATTGTTGTAAATAATCGCTGTAAGATTACTTCCGTGTCTATATTTTCTCTCCATAAAATATTCAAAGCCCGTGAAAGGGGTTTCTTGCAGCTGCTGATAAACACGAAAGTTCTAGAGTCTGGGTCTGTGGCAGAGTGCATGGCCATATTGTCTGGGTCTGTGGCAGAGTGCATGGCCGTATTGTCTGGGTCTGTGGCAGAGTGCATGGCCATATTGTCTGGGTCTGTGGCAGAGTGCATGGCTGTATTGTCTGGGTCTGTGGCAGAGTGCATGGCCATATTGTCTGGGTCTGTGGCAGAGTGCATGGCCATATTGTCTGGGTCTGTGGCAGAGTGCATGGCCATATTGTCTGGGTCTGTGGTAGAGTGCATGGCCATATTGTCTGGGTCTGTGGCAGAGTGCATGGCCATATTGTCTGGGTCTGTGGCAGAGTGCATGGCCATATTGTCTGGGTCTGTGGCAGAGTGCATGGCCATATTGTCTGGGTCTGTGGAAGAGTGCATGTGGCCATATTGTCTGGGTCTGTGGCAGAGTGCATGGCCGTATTGTCTGGGTCTGTGGCAGAGTGCATGGCCATATTGTCTGGGTCTGTGGCAGAGTGCATGGCCGTATTGTCACTGCTTTTTTTTGTTTTAAAGCCATATGGGATTAGTATTATGACAAATTTTGAAAATGCTGATAAGGTTTTCTGTCTTGTTCATGAAGAATTCGTTCAGATTGTCGACTTTTAGCCTGCTTGTTTGAGCAAGGGCTCGATACTGGATGCAGTTTTTGTCCTGCATTTTGCATATGACAAGAAGTATTTTAGATTTCTTTCAATTTCATTAATTCTTTTTAGCTCCTCCTGTCTCCTGGACTCAGTATGATTCATTCAATTTGAGTCTACTGTCTTCTATTTCTCTAACCAATGATTCCTTCCTCACTTCAGACAATCTGTCACCCCTGATAAGTTCTGTGATTCTTCGTCTTCGCTTGTAGAGGAAGCGTCTCTTTTTCTAGCTTACTTCTCCTGTTTTTCTTAAGTGGAATGTTCCTTAAGCATGCTTCTAGTGCTACAGAGTTAATCCTTTATAGACACTCTGGTTGGGGTCTACGTTATTCACAATATCTTGCCAGAATGTTACATTAAGGACATGACGGATTCAATCTCAGTTAATGTTTTTACTGTTAAAGTTGAATTTCGTGAAAACAGACTCGTGGCTTTTAGTGTTTTACTGGTCAGGACCCATGTGCATGCAGGTCAAAACTTTGATTAGCTTGTGATCTGACTTTACCGTCTTCTACACCGTTAATTTCATAACAAGTCATCCTTATTTGGGAATATAAAGTCAAGGGTATTTTCTAATCTTGTCGGCTCCACTGTTTGCTGGTTTAAAGTGAATTTATTACACTTTTAATAGTACATATGTGTGAAAATGTTCTTCTGAGCTTTCCCCCTGAGATGATCTCTATTACACTATTTGCTACATTCTTTCATTTTAAATGTCTTAAATTTAAATCACGAAGCGACAAGATATTTGGGGCTGGGGCTGAGAGATTTTCCAGATGGTATTTAGTTTACGACAGATGTTCCTTGAACTGTTGGGAAGTTGAATCTGGAGGCTTATATATAACGATCTTTACTGCCAAACTTTAACTACATCATTTGTGGTGCTTAGTAACTTCTCAGATGACCTACTTTCTAACATATAGATCAAACCTGCTTTACCCCTTGTTGTCTGTTGTTACGGTCGCATCTAAATAAGTTGTACCCTGATATCCATACTTCGTTGTTAAAGTGGTCTCTTGTGTGGGGTCTCTGAAAGTTGGAAGCCTTGCATTTGACTCTGCCAGGAGCCCACTGACAAATGATATTTTGTTGTTGGTGGATGGTTTAAGGTCCTGTATACAGTATTTATATAAAAAAAGTAAATGATGTACTGCTTGTTTGTTGGTGGATTTCGTCGTTGGTATTAACATCTACGGTTCTGGTGGCACAAGCAGAGGGATCACTGAATGTGTCTCCAGTGCAACAAAACTCCGTGATGGTGAAATATTTTTGTCATTCTTGCTATTTCTTTCTGCTTTCTGGCACTAAAAAAATCTTGCTACTGAATGGTTGTAACTACCATGGTTAGTTTTCCATGGTTTTAGTGTTTGTACCTCTTGGTCCCTTTCTAATAGTATGCAAGGAAGAGGTAAAACGACACATTCCTTTGGTTGGGAGATCACGACATTTTTTTATGGTTGGTCAAATTTGCACGTCGCATTCATTTTTCCAGACTTTCTATGTCTACAGACACCCAAGCATAGAATTAGCGCATTTTTTTCTGTTGCCTGGTATTTGTGGGGACTGGGTTACCAACTGGTGTAATTTATAGATCTGCACTAGTACCAGCACCGTCCTCAGCGATAGCACAAGAACCAGAAACACTACCAACTGGACCATCACTAACTTCAGAAGTAGTATCCGAACCAGCAACAGCGCCAGCTGATGCAGAGGCGCCGCTAGAGCGTCACCCGGGGCGGAATCTCTGGTGTCACCCGGGGCGGCATCTTTGGTGTCACCCCCATGAAATTCAAGGGCGGGGGGATGGGGGGTAAACTCCAGTTACGTCACTGCTGCATGACCAGTGACTAATGTTTAACAATGAGAACGTTTAAGGGCCATAAACTGAACAGGAGAATACTTCTCAACTTTATTAATGATAAAATAAATAATCGTAGTAATATTGAGGAAACATAAACTCAAATACCACTTTGAGTACAGCCAACAGATCCTACATTTATTCATCTTCAACAATGTAAAAAAACTTGAAAAATAAAGAAAAACATTGCAATATCAGAGAAACACTAGTTCCGATTTGACCTTGAGTACAGGTAACATCTCAGTGAATCTAATCTTACATTTCCTTGCCTTCAACCCTGCAAAATCATCTATCACATCATCAAAATCAATGATTTTCCCTATATAGGCTTATTTGTACTTTGTGAATATATAATATAAAACAGTGCAACACTATTTTGGGCATTAGTGTCACCTTTACAGGCTCTATGGTGTCACCCGGGGCGGCTCTACCCTCCCCCCCCCTTCCTTACGACGCCTCTGAGCTGATGCACCGTTTTGTATTTCTAGATCTGTACCCGCACTTTCTTCAGAAACGCCAGAAACAGCAACACCTGCTGACGTACTGTTTCCTATTGCAAGACCTGTATCAGAACCGCCACCGATAACAGCACCAGCTGAAGCACTGCTTTACATCACTTAGTCCAGCTCGCGGTGTTTCTCACCTGTGCTCCTTTCTCATCTGGGTTTCTCTGTGATCCTGGCACACCTGTGTTATGTTGCATCTGTGTTCCTTCACTACCTGCTATGGTCTACATGAATATTTCTGACCCTGTGTTATCTCTGTGTACCATTCAGTACTTCACTTATTTCTTCACTTTCCCAACTCTCATATTTATTTTTTTTTTTTATTATCACACCGGCCGATTCCCACCAAGGCAGGGTGGCCCGAAAAAGAAAAACTTTCACCATCATTCACTCCATCACTGTCTTGCCAGAAGGGTGCTTTACACTACAGTTTTTAAACTGCAACATTAACACCCCTCCTTCAGAGTGCAGGCACTGTACTTCCCATCTCCAGGACTCAAGTCCGGCCTGCCGGTTTCCCTGAATCCCTTCATAAATGTTACTTTGCTCACACTCCAACAGCACGTCAAGTATTAAAAACCATTTGTCTCCATTCACTCCTATCAAACACGCTCACGCATGCCTGCTGGAAGTCCAAGCCCCTCGCACACAAAACCTCCTTTACCCCCTCCCTCCAACCCTTCCTAGGCCGACCCCTACCCCGCCTTCCTTCCACTACAGACTGATACACTCTTGAAGTCATTCTGTTTCGCTCCATTCTCTCTACATGTCCGAACCACCTCAACAACCCTTCCTCAGCCCTCTGGACAACAGTTTTGGTAATCCCGCACCTCCTCCTAACTTCCAAACTACGAATTCTCTGCATTATATTCACACCACACATTGCCCTCAGACATGACATCTCCACTGCCTCCAGCCTTCTCCTCGCTGCAACATTCATCACCCACGCTTCACACCCATATAAGAGCGTTGGTAAAACTATACTCTCATACATTCCCCTCTTTGCCTCCAAGGACAAAGTTCTTTGTCTCCACAGACTCCTAAGTGCACCACTCACTCTTTTTCCCTCATCAATTCTATGATTCACCTCATCTTTCATAGACCCATCCGCTGACACGTCCACTCCCAAATATCTGAATACGTTCACCTCCTCCATACTCTCTCCCTCCAATCTGATATTCAATCTTTCATCACCTAATCTTTTTGTTATCCTCATAACCTTACTCTTTCCTGTATTCACCTTTAATTTTCTTCTTTTGCACACCCTACCAAATTCATCCACCAATCTCTGCAACTTCTCTTCAGAATCTCCCAAGAGCACAGTGTCATCAGCAAAGAGCAGCTGTGACAACTCCCACTTTGTGTGTGATTCTTTATCTTTTAACTCCACGCCTCTTGCCAAGACCCTCGCATTTACTTCTCTTACAACCCCATCTATAAATATATTAAACAACCACGGTGACATCACACATCCTTGTCTAAGGCCTACTTTTACTGGGAAAAAATTTCCCTCTTTCCTACATACTCTAACTTGAGCCTCACTATCCTCGTAAAAACTCTTCACTGCTTTCAGTAACCTACCTCCTACACCATACACTTGCAACATCTGCCACATTGCCCCCCTATCCACCCTGTCATACGCCTTTTCCAAATCCATAAATGCCACAAAGACCTCTTTAGCCTTATCTAAATACTGTTCACTTATATGTTTCACTGTAAACACCTGGTCCACACACCCCCTACCTTTCCTAAAGCCTCCTTGTTCATCTGCTATCCTATTCTCCGTCTTACTCTTAATTCTTTCAATTATAACTCTACCATACACTTTACCAGGTACACTCAACAGACTTATCCCCCTATAATTTTTGCACTCTCTTTTATCCCCTTTGCCTTTATACAAAGGAACTATGCATGCTCTCTGCCAATCCCTAGGTACCTTACCCTCTTCCATACATTTATTAAATAATTGCACCAACCACTCCAAAACTATATCCCCACCTGCTTTTAACATTTCTATCTTTATCCCATCAATCCCGGCTGCCTTACCCCCTTTCATTTTACCTACTGCCTCACGAACTTCCCCCACACTCACAACTGGCTCTTCCTCACTCCTACAAGATGTTATTCCTCCTTGCCCTATACACGAAATCACAGCTTCCCTATCTTCATCAACATTTAACAATTCCTCAAAATATTCCTTCCATCTTCCCAATACCTCTAACTCTCCATTTAATAACTCTCCTCTCCTATTTTTAACTGACAAATCCATTTGTTCTCTAGGCTTTCTTAACTTGTTAATCTCACTCCAAAACTTTTTCTTATTTTCAACAAAATTTGTTGATAACATCTCACCCACTCTCTCATTTGCTCTCTTTTTACATTGCTTCACCACTCTCTTAACTTCTCTCTTTTTCTCCATATACTCTTCCCTCCTTGCATCACTTCTACTTTGTAAAAACTTCTCATATGCTAACTTTTTCTCCCTTACTACTCTCTTTACATCATCATTCCACCAATCGCTCCTCTTCCCTCCTGCACCCACTTTCCTGTAACCACAAACTTCTGCTGAACACTCTAACACTACATTTTTAAACCTACCCCATACCTCTTCGACCCCATTGCCTATGCTCTCATTAGCCCATCTATCCTCCAATAGCTGTTTATATCTTACCCTAACTGCCTCCTCTTTTAGTTTATAAACCTTCACCTCTCTCTTCCCTGATGCTTCTATTCTCCTTGTATCCCATCTACCTTTTACTCTCAGTGTAGCTACAACTAGAAAGTGATCTGATATATCTGTGGCCCCTCTATAAACATGTACATCCTGAAGTCTACTCAACAGTCTTTTATCTACCAATACATAATCCAACAAACTACTGTCATTTCGCCCTACATCATATCGTGTATACTTATTTATCCTCTTTTTCTTAAAATATGTATTACCTATAACTAAACCCCTTTCTATACAAAGTTCAATCAAAGGGCTCCCATTATCATTTACACCTGGCACCCCAAACTTACCTACCACACCCTCTCTAAAAGTTTCTCCTACTTTAGCATTCAAGTCCCCTACCACAATTACTCTCTCACTTGGTTCAAAGGCTCCTATACATTCACTTAACATCTCCCAAAATCTCTCTCTCTCCTCTGCATTCCGTCTGTATAAATATATATGTAAAAGAGAGCAAATAAGAGAATGGGTGAGACGTTATCAACAAATTTTGTTGAAAATAAGAAAAAGTTTTGGAGCGAGATTTAATAAGTTGAGGAAGCCTAGGGAACAAATACATTTGATTGTTAAAAATAGAAGAGAGTTACGAAATTAAAAGTTAGAGGTATCGGGAACATGGAGGGAATATTTTGAGGAATTGTTAAATATTGATGAAGATAGGGAAACTGTGATTTTGTGTATAGGGCAAGGAGGAATAACATCTTGTAGGAGTGAGGAAGAGTGAGTTATGAGTGTGGGGAAAGTTCTTGAGGCATTGGGTAGAATGAAAGGGAGTAAAGCAGCTGGGATTGATGAGATAAAGATGGAAATGTTAAAAGCAGGTGGGGATATAGTTTTGGAATGGTTGGTGTTTTTATTTAATAAATGTATGGAAGAGGGTAAGGTACCTAGGGATTGGCAGAGAGCATGCATAGTTCCTTTGTATAAAGGCAAAGGGGACAAAAGAGAATTGTAGGGGAATAAGTCTGTTGAGTATAACTGGTAAAGTGTATGGGAGAGTTATTATTGAAAGAATTAAGAGTAAGACGGAGAACAGGATAGCAGATGAACAAGGAGGCTTTAGGAAGGGTAGAGGGTGTGTAGACCAAGTGTTTACAGTGAAACATATAGGTGAACAGTATCTAGATAAGGGTAAAGAGGTTTTTGTGGAGTTAATGGATTTGGAAAAGGCGTATGACAAGGTGGATAGGGAAGGAATGTAGCAGATATTGCAAATGTATGGAATAGGAGATAGGTTATAGAAAGCAGTGAAAAGTTTTTACGAGGATAGTGAGGCTCAGGTTAGAGTTTGTAGGAGAGAGGGAGATTATTTCCTAGTAAAGGTAGGCCTTAGACAAGGATGTGTAATGTCACCAAGGTTGTCCAATTTACTTATAGATGGAGTTGTAAGAGAAGTGAATGCTCGGGTATTGGCAAGAGATGTGGGGTTAAAAGATAAAAAATCTAACACAAAGTGGGAGTTGACACAGTTGCTCTTTGCTGATGACGCTGTTTGTTTGGGAGATTCTGAAGAGTAAGTTGCACAGGTTGGTGGATGAGTTTGGAAGGGTATACAAAAGAAGAAAATTAAATTTAGATGAATATAGGAAAGAGTAAGGTGATGAGGATAACAAAAAAAAAATAGGTGACGAAAGATTGGATATCAAATTGGAGGGAGAGAGTATGGAGGAGGTGAATGTATTCAGATATTTGGGAGTGGACGTGTCAGCAGATGGGTCTATGAAAGATGAGGTGAATCATAGAATTGATGAGGGGAAAAGGGTGAGTGGAGTTTGTGGAGACAAAGAACTTGATCCGTGGAAGCGAAGAAGGAAATGTATGAGAGTGTAGTTATATGGGTGTGAAACATGGGTGGTGAATGTTGCAACAAGAAGGCTGGAGGAAGTGGAGATACCGTGTCTGAGGGCAATGTGTGGTGTTAATATAATGCAGAGAATTCGTAGTTTGGAAATTAGGAGGAGGTGCGGAATTACCAAAACTATTTATTATCCAGAAGGCTGAGGAGAGGTTGTTGAGGTGGATTGGACATGTAGAGAGGATGAAACAAAATAGAATGATTTTGAGAGTGTATAAGTCTGTAGTGGAGGGAAGGCGGGGTAGAGAATGAAATAGGAAAAGCTGGAGGGAGAGGGTAAAGGAGGTTTCTTTTGTGCGAGGGGCTTGGACTTCCAGCAGGTATACGTGAGCGTTTTAGATATGAGTGAATGAAGATAAATGCTTTTTAGGACTTGATGTACTTGATTTAAGGAAACTCTGGAGGAGGAGTGTTAATGTTGTAGTTTTATACCTGTAGTGTAAGTGCGCCTCTGGCAAGACAGTGATGGAGTGAATGATGGTGAAAGTTTTTCTTTTTCGGGCCACCCTGCCTTGGTGGGAAACGGCTTATGTGTTAATAAAAAAAATGAAAAAATATATATATGTTGTGCTGAATAGGTAAAACTTGCGATTTTGGCTTAAATAGCAACGCTCTTCTTGCCAAATAAGGCAAGCGAAAATTTGTGTATGCAGTAATTTGGCAAAAATCATTCTGAACCTAACGAGAAAAAATATTTCATTGTGTTTGTTTATTATTAAATTATTGTAAATTTACGTAAAATATATTTAGTTGGATTAGACTAAATTCGATTGCGCTTGTTATAAAAAGGTTTAGTAATTTTTCTAAGTTTATTTTGGTACGAAATTATAAATTTTTACATTAACATAAATGAAAAAAAAAATATCTTTAAACGTATAAGAGAAATTTTTAGAAAGGACTTAATTTTAAGCGAGTTCTTGCTAATTGACTAATTTTACCTATTCGGCACGACATATTTTCTCCTGAAGGATAAATTTAGTGTGTCTGTTGCTGTCATTTACTACGTGTGTGATACTCTCAGTTCCCAAATCAAAAATATTTTTGTAGTCTTAAATTTCGAGCTGGTGAAGGGATTTTGATCCAAGGATTGAGAAGCAATCTCCAGGGATCAAACCTAATTAGCTCTCATTCTCCAGCGCTTCTCTGTAGTATTAATAATATGAATAATAATATCTGAATAATAATAATAATAATAATAATAATAATAATAATAATAATAATAATAATTATTATTATTATTATTATTATTATTATTATTATTATTATTATTAAATATAATAATAGACCAAAGAAAATGACTCGAGTCTAAGCATTCACTTTTTCTTCAACAATTAATTCAACTTTTTTGGCACGTTTATTATTATTATTATTATTATTATTATTATTACTGTTTTTATTATTATTATTTTTATTATATGTCGCGGTAATATTATTTTCAGACACACGTGCAACATCTGGGTATTTTATTTACTTCATCAATACAGATTCTAAGACAACTAGAAGACAGTAGAACTATATACAGAAGATAAGGTAATCAGTCCCTCAGCGGAGGGACTGATTACTTCATCTTCTGTATATAGTTCTACTGTCTTCAAGTTATGTCCTGGAATTTGTATTAACGCCACTGGATGGCGAAACGTCTACAATAAAGATACCCAGATGTTGCACATGTCTTAATTTTGTCGGTATTGTGTACCATTCTTGTACAATATTATTTTCATTATTATTCTTTGTAATGGAAGGTTTGTTATAGTAAGGCTGCTATTAATTCTAACTTTATTGAAGTCTGGTGAGGAAATAATGATAATTATAACTGTGGGTGCTTTCTTTCTTTCTTTCTTGTTCCTCCTCCTCTTCTTTTGTCTTATGCTGCTCCTGTTTTCTTTCTTGTTTTTTATATTCTTCCTTTTAAATGTTGATTTTTATTAGTATTCTCTGTTTCATCCCATCTCACTCTTCCGTTTTCTCTCTTCCCATATCACTTCCCGTTTTTTTCGTTTTGCCGTTTTTTTCATGCTCTTCCCGTTTTCTTTCTTGTTTTGCCATTTTCCCTAATGTTCTTTCCATTTTCTCTTTATTTTACCGTTGTTTCTCATGTTCTTCCTGTTTTCTCTCCTGTTCGTCTCCTTTTCTCCCTTTTTATCGTTTTCCATCATGCTCTTCCCATTTTCTCTTCTTTTTTGTCATTTTCTGTCATCCCATTTGTTCGCGGTCTTCCCATTTTCTTTGTTATTCTTCGTGTATTATGCCTATTTCCTGTTTCTGCTCGATCAGTTTTGCATCTGATGTTTCTTCAGTGTCTCTCAAGTGAGACTTGCTGTCATGGAGGTCAACTTCGACTACTCTGAGGTCAACCTTGACTCCTTGGAGGTCAGTCTCGACTCCTTGTACGTCCACCTCGCCCTCCTGAATAGGACTTGACACTTTATCCTGTTTAGTCGATTCTGAGAGAGAGAGAGAGAGAGTGAATTGTGTTTTTCTTTAACGCATCAAAAATAGTACTATATAAATAAGAGAAGAAAAGGTCTGGACAATAATAATAGAGTGGTTGCCATGGCAATATCCCACTAGCCCCACCCACACACTCAACATCAATGCTTGCTTGACTGACTCTAGTCTAAACAACACCACGCCCATCCCTGCCATCCCTTGCTATTCTTATATTCCACCCCTGGTATTTATTATATCACCACTCCTGTCATCCTCATACCTGCCATCCATCTGTCACCGCTCCTATCATCCATCTATTACCACCCCTGCCATCCAATGCTTCCATCACCACCACTGTCATCCATCACCACTGCTATCCGTTACCCCTGCCATCCATCACCACCACTGCCATCCATCACCACCCCTGCCATCCGTCACCACCCCTGTCATCCATCACCCCTGCCATCCGTCACCACCCCTGTCACCCATCACCACCCCTGCCACCCGTCACCACCCCTGCCATCCATCACCACCCCTGCCATTTATCACAACCCTTGCCATCCATCACCACCGCTGCCATCCATCACCACCACTGCCATCCATCACCACCCCTGTCATCCGTCACCACCCCTGTCATCCATCACCCCTGCCAACCATCACTCCTGCCACCCATCACCACCAGTGTCATCCATTGCCACCCATCACCACCCCTGCCATCCATCATCAACCTTGCCATCCATCACCACCCCTGTCATCCATCGCCACCCATCACCACCCCTGCTATCTATCACAGTCCTTGCCATCCATTACCACCCCTGCCATTCATCACTACTTCTACCATCCATCACCACTCCTGCAATCCATCACCACTCCTGCCATCCATCAACACCCCTGCCATCCACCACCACCCCTACCATTCATCACCACCTTTACCATCCATCAACACCCCTGCCATCTACCACCACAAGAGTCATTCATCACCACCCCTGCCATCTATCACAATCCCTGCCATCCATCATCCCTGCAATCCATCACCCCTGCCAGCCATCACCACCCCTGCCATCCATCACCCCTGCCATTCACCAGCCCTGCTATCCACCACCCCTGCCATCCACCCCCTCTGCCATCCATCATCCCTGCCATCCACCACTCCTGACATCCACCACTCCTGCCATCCATCACCCCTGCCATCCACCACCCCTGCTATCCACCATACCTGCCATCCACCACCACTGCCGTCCATCACCCCTGCTATCCAGCACCCCTGCCATCCAGCACCTCTGCCATCCATCACCCCTGTCATCCACCACCCATGCCATCCACCACCCCTCACATCCATCAACCCTGCTATCCATCACCCCTGCCATCTACCACCCGTGCTATCCACCACACCTGCCGTCCACCACCCCTGCCATCCACCACCCCTGCCGTCCATCACCCCTGCTATCCAGCACACCTGCTATCCAGCACCCATGCCATCCAGCACCCCTGCCATCCATCACCCCTGCCATCCACCACTCATGCCATCCACCACCCCTGCCATCCATCACCCCTGCTATCCTCCACCCTTGCCTTCCACCACCCCTACCATCCATTACCCCTGCCATTCATCACTCCTGCCATCCATCACCATTGCCATCCATCACCCCTGCCATCCATCACCATTGCCATCCACCACCCCTGCCATCCACCACCCCTGCCATCCACCTCCCCTGCCATTTATCACCCCTGCCATCCATCACCATTGCCATCCATCACCCCTGCCATCCATCACCTGTGCCATCCATCACCCCTGCCATCCATCACCCTTGCCATCCACCACCCTTACCATCCATCACCCCTGCCATTCATCACCCTTGCCATCCACCACCCCTGCCATCCATCATCCCTGCCATCCACCACCCAAGCCATCCACCACCCCTGCCATCCACCACCCCTGCCATCCATCACCCCTGCCATCCACCACCCCTGCCATCCATCACCCCTGCCATCCACCACCCCTGCAATCCACCACCCCTGCCATCCATCACCCCTGCCCTCCATCACCATTGCCATCCACCACCCCTGCCATCCATCACCTGTGCCATCCATCGCCCCTGCTATCCACCACCCCTTCCATCCACCACCCTTACCATCCATCACCCCTTCCATCCATCACCCTTGCCATCCATCACACCTGCCATCCATCACCCCTGACATCCATCACCCCTGCCATCCACCACCCCTGCCATACATCACCCATGCCATCCACCACCCCTGTAATCCACCACCCCTGCCATCCATCACCCCTGACATCCATCACCCCTGCCATCCACCACCCCTGCCATCCATCACCGCTGCCATCCATCACTCATGCCATCCATCACCCCTGCCATCCATCACCCCTGCCATCCATCACCCCTGCCATCCATCACCCATGCCATCCATCACCCTTGCCATCCATCCCCCTGCCATCCATCACCCCTGCCATCCACCACCCCTGCCATTCACTACCCCTGCCATCCATCACCCCTGCCATTCACTACCCCTGCCATCCATCACCCCTGGCATCCACCACCCCCATCCACACCCCTGCCATCCACCACCCCTGCCATCCACCACCCCTGCCATCCACTCCCCCTGCCATCCATCACCCCTGCCATCCATGACCCCTGCCATCCACCACCCCTGCCATGCACCACTCCGGCCATGCACCACCCCTGCCATCCACCACCCCTGCCATCCACCTCACCTGCCATTCACCACTCCTGCCATCCCTCACCCCTGCCATCCACCACCCATGCCATCCACCACCCCTGCCATCCACCACCCCTGCCATCCGTCACCCCTGCCATCCACCACCCCTGCCATCCACCATCCCACCCCTGCCATCCATCACCCCTGACATCCATCACCCCTGCCATCCACCAACCCTGCCATCCATCACCGCTGCCACCCATCACCCGTGCCATCCACCACCCCTGCCATCCATCACCCCTGCCATCCATCACCCTTGCCATCCACCACCCCTGCCATCCATCACACCTGCCATCCATCACACCTGACAATCATCACCCATGCCATCCACCACCCCTGCCATTCATCACCCATGCCATCCACCACCCCTGCAATACACCACCCCTGCCATCCATCACCCCTGCTATCCACCACCCCTGCCATCCACCACCCAAGCCATACACCACCCCTGCCATCCACCACCCCTGCCATCCGACACCTGTGCCATCCATCACCCCTGCCATCCACCACCCCTGCCATCCACCACCCCTGCCATCCACCACCCTTACCATCCATCACCCCTGCCATCCATCACCCTTGCCATCCACCACCCCTGCCATCCATCACCCCTGCCATCCATCACCCCTGCCATCCATCACCCCTGCCATCCACCACCCCTGCCATCCATCACCCCTGCCATGCGCCACTCCGGCCATCCACGACACCTGCCATCCACGACCCCTGCCATCCACCACCCCTGCCATCCATCACCCCTGCCATCCACCACCCCTGCCATCCCTCACCCCTGCCATCCACCACCCCTGCCATCCACCACCCCTGCCATCCATCACCCCTGCCGTCCACCACCCCTGCCATCCACCACCCCGGCCATGCCATCCACCACCCCTGCCATCCACCACCCCTGCCATCCACCCCTGCCATCCAACACCCCTGCCAACCACCACCCCTGCAATCCACCACCCCTGCCATGCACCATCCTGCCATCCACCACCCCTGCCATCCATCACCCCTGCCATCCACCACCCCTGCCATCCACCACCCCTGCCATCCACCACCCCTGCCATCCACCACCCCTGCCATCCACCACCCCTGCCATCCATCACCCCTGCCATCCAACACCCCTGCTATCCATGCCATCCACCACCCCTGCCATCCACCACCCCTGCCATCCATCACCCCTGCTATCCTCCACCATTGCCATCCATCACCCTGCCATCCATCACCCCTGCCATCCACCACCCTTGCCATCCACCACCCCTGCCATCCACCACCTCTGCCATGCACCACTCCTGCCATGCACCACTCCTGCCATCCACCACCCCTGCCATCCACCACCCTTGCCATCCACCACCCCTGCCATCCACCACCCCTGCCATAAATCACCCCTGCCATCCACCACCCCTGCCATCGACCACCCTGCAATCCACCACTCCGGACATCCTCACCCCTGCCATCACCACCCCTGCCATCCACCCCTGCCATCCACCACCCCTGCCATCCACCACCCCTGCCATCCACCACCCCTGCCATCCACCACCCCTGCCATCCATCACCCCTGCCATCCACCACCCCTGCCATCCATCACCCCTGCCAACCACCACCCTTGCCATCACCACCCCTGCCATCCATCACCCCTGCCATCCATCACCCCTGCCAACCACCACCGCAGCCATCCACCATCCCTGCCATCCACCACCCCTGCCATCACCACCCCTGCCATCCATCACCCCTGCCATCACCACCCCTGCCATCCATCACCCCTGCCATCCACCACCCCTGCCATCCACCACCCCTGCCATCCACCACCCCTGCCATCCACCACCCCTGCCATCACCACCCCTGCCATCCATCACCCCTGCCATCCACCACCCCTGCCATCCACCACCCCTGCCATCACCACCCCTGCCATCCACCACCCCTGCCATCCACCACCCCTGCCATCCACCACCCCTGCCATCCACCACCCCTGCCATCCACCACCCCTGCCATCCACCACCCCTGCCATCCACCACCCCTGCCATCCACCACCCCTGCCATCCACCACCCCTGCCATCCACCACCCCTGCCATCCACCACCCCTGCCATCCACCACCCCTGCCATCCATCACCCCTGCCATCCACCACCCCTGCCATCCATCACCCCTGCCATCCACCACCACTGCCATCCACCACCCCTGTCATCCACCACCCCTGCCATCCCTCACCCCTGCATGCACCACCCCTGCCTTCCACCGCCCCTGTTATCCATCACCCTTGACATCCACCACCCCTGCCATCCACCACCCCTGCCATCCATCACCGCTGCCATCCATAACCCTTGCCATCCATCACGCTTGCCATCCACCACAACTCCCATCCATCACTCCTGCTATCCACCACCCCTGTCATCCACCACCCCTGAGATCCATCACCCCTGCCATGCGCCACTCCGGCCATCCACGACACCTGCCATCCACGACCCCTGCCATCCACCACCCCTGCCATCCATCACCCCTGCCATCCACCACCCCTGCCATCCATCACCCCTGCCATCCACCACCCCTGCCATCCACCACCCCTGCCATCCATCACCCCTGCCATCCATCACCCCTGCCATCCACCACCCCTGCCATCCACCACCCCTGCCATCCATCACCCCTGCCATCCACCACCCCTGCCATCCACCACCCCTGCCATCCATCACCCCTGCCATCCATCACCCCTGCCATCCACCACCCCTGCCATCCATCACCCCTGCCATCCATCACCCCTGCCATCCACCACCCCTGCCATGCACCACTCCTGCCATGCACCACTCCTGCCATCCACCACTCCTGCCATCCACCACCCCTGCCATCCACCACCCCTGCTATCCTCCACCCCTGCCATCCACCTCCCCTTCCATCCACCACCCCTGCCATCCACCACCCCTGCCATCCATCCATCCACCACCCATCCACCACCCCTGCCATCCACCACCCCTGCCATCCACCACCCCTGCCATCCATCACCCCTGCCATCCACATCCCCTGCCATCCACCAACCCTGCCATCCACCACCCCTGCCATCCACCACCCCTGCCATCCATCCATCCACCACCACCGCTGCCATCCACCACACCTGTTATCCACCACCCCTGCCATCCACCACCCCTGCCATCCACCACCCCTGCCATCCACCTCCCCTGCCATCCACCACCCCTGCCATCCACCACCCCTGCCATCCACCACCCCTGCCATCCACCACCCCTGCCATCCACCACCTCTGCCATGCCATCCATCACCCCCTGCCATCCACCATCCCTGCCAACCACCACCCTTGCCATCACCCCTGCCATGCCATTCATCCCCTGCCATCCACCATCCCCATCACTGCCATCCATCCACCACCCCTGCCATCCACCACCCCTGCCATCCACCACCCCCATGCCATCCATCCATCATCACTGCCATCCACCACCCCTGCCATCCACCACCCCTGCCATCCACCACCTCTGCCATTCACCACCCCTGCCATCCACCACCCCTGCCATCCACCAACCCTGCCATCCACCACCCCTGCCATCCACCACCCCTGCCATCCACCACCCCTGCCATCCACCACCCCTGCCATCCACCACCCATGCCATCCACCCCCCTTGCCATCCCCACCCCGCCATCCACCACCCCTGCCATCCACCACCCCTGCCATTCACCACCCCTGCCATCCACCACACCTGCCATCCACCACCACCCCCCCTGCCATCCACCACCCCTGCCATCCACCACCCCTGCCATCCACCACCCCTGCCATCCACCACCCCTGCCATCCACTACCCCTGCCATCCACCCTGCCATCACCATCCACCACCCCTGCCATCCATCACCCCTGCCGTCCACCACCCCTGCCATCCACCACCCCTGCCATCCACCACCCCTGCCATCCACCACCCCTGCCATCCACCACCCCTGCAATCCACTACCCCTGCCATCAATCACCCCTGCCCTCCATCACCATTGCCATCCACCACACCTGCCATTCACCACCCCTGCCATCCGTCACCCCTTTCATCCATCACCCCTGTCATCCACCACCCCTGCCATCCACCACCCCTGCCATCCACCACCCCTGCCATCCATCACCCCTGCCATCCACCACCCCTGCCATCCACCACCCCTGCCATCCACCACCCCTTGTCATCCACCACCCTTGCCATCCACCACCCCTGCCATCCACCACCCCTGCCATCCACCACCCCTGCCATCCACCACCCCTGTCATCCACCACCCCTGCCATCCACCACCCCTGCCATCCACCACCCCTGCCATCCACCACCCCTGCCATCCACCACCCCTGCCATCCACCACCCCTGCCATCCATCACCCCTGCCATCCATCACCCCTGCCATCCATCACCCCTGCCATCCATCACCCCTGCCATCCATCACCCCTGCCATCCACCACCCCTGCCATCCATCACCCCTGCCATCCATCACCCCTGCCATCCATCACCCCTGCCATCCATCACCCCTGCCATCCATCACCCATGCCATCCACCACCCCTGCCATCCATCACCCCTGCCATCCATCACCCTTGCCATCCAACACCATCCCACCCCTGCCATCCACCACCCATCCACCACCCCTGCCATCCATCACCCCTGCCATCCACCCCTGCCATCCACCACCCCTGCCATGCACCATCCATCACACCCCTGCCATCCCACCCCTGCCATCCATCACCCCTGCCATCACCACCCCTGCCATACATTTACCCCTACCAACCACCACCCCTGCCATCTACCACCTCTGCCATCCACCATCCCTACCAACCACCACCCCTGCCATCTACCACCTCTGCCATCCACCATCCCTACCATCCACCACCCCTGCCATCACCATCCCTGCCATCCACCATCCCTGCCATCACCACCCCTGCCATCCACCACCCCTGCCATCCACCACTACTGCCGTCAATCACCCCTACTATCCAGCACCCCTGCCATCCACCACCCCTGCCATCCACCATTCCTGCCATCCACCACCCCTGCCATCCACCACCCCTGCCATCCACCACCCCTGCCATCCACCACCCCTGCCATCACCACCCCTGCCATCCACCACCCCTGCCATCCACCACCCCTGCCATCCACCACCCCTGCCATCCACCCCCCCGGCCAACACCACCCCTGCCATCCACCACCCCTGCCATCCATCACCCCTGTCATCCATCACCCATGCCATCAACCACCCCTGCCATAAATCACCCCTGTTATCCTGCACCCTTGCTGTCCACCACCCCTGCCATCCATCACCCCTGCTATCCATCACCCCTGCCATTCACCACTCCTGCCATCCCTCACCCCTGCCATCCACCACCCATGCCATCCACCACCCCTGCCATCCACCACCCCTGCCATCCGTCACCTCTGTCATCCACCACCCCTGCCATCCACCACTCCTGCAATCCACTACCCCTGCCATCAATCACCCCTGCCCTCCATCACCATTGCCATCCACCACACCTGCCATTCACCACCCCTGCCATCCACCACCCCTGCAATCCACCACCCCTGCCATCCACCACCCCTGCTCTCCACCCCCCTGCCATCCATCACCCCTGCCATCCACCACCCCTGCCATCCATCACCCCTGCCATCCACCACCCCTGCCATCCACCACCCCTGCCATCCACCACCCCTGCCATCCACCACCCCTGCCATCCATCACCCCTGCCATCCACCACCCCTGCCATCCACCACCCCTGCCATCCACCACCCCTGCCATCCACCACCCCTGCCATCCATCACCCCTGCCATCCACCACCCCTGCCATCCCTCACCCCTGCGATCCACCACCCCTGACATCCACCACCCCTGCCATCCATCACTCCTGCCATCCACCACACCTGCCATGCACTACCCCTGCCATCCACCACCCCTGCCATGCACCACTCCGGACATCCACCTCCCCTGCCATCCACCACCACTGTCATCCACCACCCTTGCCATGCACCACTCCTGCCATCCACCACCCCTGCCATGCACTACCCCTGCCATCCACCACCCCTGCCATCCACCACCCCTGCCATGCACCACTCCGGACATCCACCACCCCTGCCATCCACCACCACTGTCATCCACCACCCCTGCCATCCATCACCCCTGCAATCCATCACCCCTGCCGTCCACCACCCCTGCCATCCACACCCCTGCCATCCACCACCCCTGCCATCCATCACCCCTGCCATCCATCACCGCTGCCATCCATATCCCTTGCCATCCATCACCCTTGTCATCCACCACCCCTGACATCCATCACTCCTGCCATCCACCACCCCTGCCATGCACTACCCCTGCCATCCATCACCCCTGCCATCTATCACCCCTGCCATCCATCACCCCTGCCATCCATGACCCCTGCCATCCACCACCCCTGCCATCATCACCCCTGCCATCACCACCCCTGCCATCCACCACCCCTGCCATCCATCACCCCTGCCATCATGCCATCACCACCCCTGCCATCCATCACCCCTGCCATCCATCACCCCTGCCATGTACCACTCCTGCCATCCACCACCCCTGCCATCCACCACCCCTGCCATCCACCACTCCTGCCATCCACCACCCCTGCCATCCACCACCCCTGCCATCCACCACCCCTGCCATCCACCACTCCTGCCATCCACCCCCCCTTCCCTCCATCACCCCTGTCGTCCACCACCCGTGCCATCCACCACCCCTGCCATCCACCACCCCTGCCATCCATGCCATCCACCACCCCTGCCATCCACCACCCCTGCCATCCATCCACCCCTGCCATCCACCACCATCCATCACCATCCACCACCCCTGCCATCCACCAGCCCTGCCATCCACCACCCCTGCCATCCACCACCCCTGCCATCCACCACCCCTGCCATCCACCACCCCTGCCATCCATCACCCCTGCCATCCACCACCCCTTCCATCCACCCACCCCTGCCATCCACTGCCATCCATCACCCCTGCCATACACCACCCCTGCCATCCACCACCCCTGCCATCCCTCACCCCTGCCATCCACCACCCCTGCCATCCACCACCCCTGCCATCCATCACCCCTGCCATCCACCACCCCTGCCATCCACCACCCCTGCCATCCATCACCCCTGCCATCCACCACCCCTGCCATGCACCACTCCGGACATCCACCACCCCTGCCATCCACCACCACTGTCATCCACCACCCCTGCCATCCACCTGCACCCCCCTGCCATCTGCCATCCTCCACTCCTGCCATCCTCCACCCCTGCCATCCACCACCCCTGCCAACCACCACCCCTGCCATCCATCACCCCTGCCATCCACCACCCCTGCCATCCATCACCCCTGCCGACCAACACCGCTGCCATCCACCATCCCTGCCAACCACCACCCTTGCCATCCACCACCCCTGCCATCCACCCCCCCTGCCATCCACCCATCACCACCCATCACCACCCCTGCCATCCACCACCCCTGCCATCCACCACCCCTGCCATCCATCACCTTTGCCATCTATCACCCCTGCCATCCACCACCCTTGCCATCCACCACCCCTGCCATCCACCACCCCTGCCATCCACCACCCCTGCCATCCATCACCCCTGCCATCCACCACCCCTGCCATCCACCACCCCTGCCATCCACCACCCCTGCCATCACCACCCCTGCCATCCACCACCCCTGCCATCCACCACCCCTGCCATCCACCATTATTATTATTATTGTTATTATTATTATTATTGTTATTATTATTATTGTTATTATTATTATTATTTTTATTATTATTATTATTATTATTATTATTATTATTATTATTATTATTATTATTATTATTATTATTATTATTATTATTCCTTGGATCAAACCTAATTACCTTCCACTGCCTAGGGGATATTCGACCCGCACGGGTTTACTGCTTCCCCCATGAAGATTATTGTAATAGTAATAATAATACTGGAATATACTGATAAACAGTATGTTAGAACACGTTGGGATTGATCCATCATGTCAGGGTTGATCCGTCATGTCAGGGTTGATCCGTCATGTCAGGGTAGATCCATCATGTCAGGGTTGATCCATCATGTCAGGGTTGATCCATCATGTCAGGGTTGATCCATCATGTCAGGGTAGATCCATCATGTCAGGGTAGATCCATCATGTCAGGGTTGATCCGTCATGTCAGGGTAGATCCATCATGTCAGGGTTGATCCATCATGTCAGGGTTGATCCATCATGTCAGGGTTGATCCATCATGTCAGGGTTGATCCATCATGTCAGGGTTGATCCGTCATGTCAGGGTAGATCCATCATGTCAGGGTTGATCCATCATGTCAGGGTTGATCCATCATGTCAGGGTAGATCCATCATGTCAGGGTAGATCCGTCATGTCTGGGTTGATCCATCATGTCAGGGTTGATCCGTCATGTCAGGGTAGATCCATCATGTCAGGGTTGATCCATCATGTCAGGGTTGATCCATCATGTCAGGGTTGATCCATCATGTCAGGGTTGATCCATCATGTCAGGGTAGATCCATCATGTCAGGGTAGATCCATCATGTCAGGGTAGATCCATCATGTCAGGGTAGATCCATCATGTCAGGGTTGATCCGTCATGTCAGGGTTGATCCGTCATGTCAGGGTAGATCCATCATGTCAGGGTAGATCCATCATGTCAGGGTTGATCCATCATGTCAGGGTTGATCCATCATGTCAGGGTTGATCCGTCATGTCAGGGTTGATCCATCATGTCAGGGTTGATCCATCATGTCAGGGTTGATCCATCATGTCAGGGTTGATCCATCATGTCAGGGTAGATCCATCATGTCAGGGTTGATCCGTCATGTCAGGGTAGATCCATCATGTCAGGGTAGATCCATCTTGTCAGAGTAGATCCATCATGTCAGGGTTGATCCATCATGTCAGGGTTGATCCGTCATGTCAGGGTTGATCCATCATGTCAGGGTTGATCCGTCATGTCAGGGTAGATCCATCATGTCAGGGTAGATCCATCATGTCAGGGTAGATCCATCATGTCAGGGTTGATCCATCATGTCTGGGTTGATCCATCATGTCAGGGTAGATCCATCATGTCAGGGTTGATCCATCATGTCAGGGTTGATCCATCATGTCAGGGTTGATCAGTCATGTCAGGGTAGATCCATCATGTCAGGGTAGATCCATCATGTCAGGGTAGATCCATCATGTCAGGGTTGATCCATCATGTCAGGGTTGATCCATCATGTCAGTGTAGATCCATCATCTCAGGGTTGATCCATCATGTCAGGGTTGATCCATCATGACAGGGTTGATCCATCATGTCAGGGTTGATCCATCATGTCAGGGTTGATCCATCATGTCAGGGTAGATCCATCATGTCAGGGTAGATCCATCATGTCAGGGTTGATGCATCATGTCAGGGTAGATCCATCATGTCAGGGTTGATCCATCATGTCAGGGTTGATCCATCATGTCAGGGTAGATCCATCATGTCAGGGTTGATCCATCATGTCAGGGTTGATCCATCATGTCAGGGTTGATCCATCATGTCAGGGTTGATCCATCATGTCAGGGTTGATCCATCATGTCAGGGTAGATCCATCATGTCAGGGTAGATCCATCATGTTAGGGTTGATGCATCATGTCAGGGTAGATCCATCATGTCAGGGTTGATCCATCATGTCAGGGTAGATCCATCATGTCGGGGTTGATCCATCATGTCAGGGTAGATCCATCATGTCAGGGTTGATCCATCATGTCAGGGTTGATCCATCATGTCAGGGTTGATCCATCATGTCAGGGTTGATCCATCATGTCAGGGTAGATCCATCATGTCAGGGTAGATCCATCATGTCAGGGTAGATCCATCATGTCAGGGTTGATCCATCATGTCAGGGTTGATCCATCATGTCAGGGTTGATCCATCATGTCAGGGTAGATCCATCATGTCAGGGTAGATCCATCATGTCAGGGTAGATCCATCATGTCAGGGTTGATCCATCATGTCAGGGTTGATCCATCATGTCAGGGTTGATCCATCATGTCAGGGTTGATCCTTCATGTCAGGGTAGATCCATCATGTCAGGGTTGATCCATCATGTCAGGGTTGATCCATCATGTCAGGGTTGATCCATCATGTCAGGGTTGATCCATCATGTCAGGGTTGATCCATCATGTCAGGGTTGATCCGTCATGTCAGGGTTGATCCATCATGTCAGGGTTGATCCATCATGTCAGGGTTGATCCATCATGTCAGGGTTGATCCATCATGTCAGGGTTGATCCATCATGTCAGGATTGATCCGTCATGTCAGGGTTGATCCGTCATGTCAGGGTTGATCCGTCATGTCAGGGTTGATCCATCATGTCAGGGTTGATCCGTCATGTCAGGGTTGATCCATCATGTCAGGGTTGATCCATCATGTAAGGGTTGATCCATCATGTCGAGATTGATCCATCATGTCAGGGTTGATCCATCATGTCAGGGTTGATCCATCATGTCAGGGTTGATCCATCATGTCAGGGTAGATCCATCATGTCAGGGTAGATCCATCATGTCAGGGTAGATCCATCATGTCAGGGTTGATCCATCGTGTCAGGGTTGATCCATCATGTCAGGGTTGATTCATCATATCAGGGTTGATCCATCATGTCAGGGTAGATCCATCATGTCAGGGTTGATCCATCATGTCAGGGTTGATCCATCATGTCAGGGTTGATCCATCATGTCAGGATTGATCCGTCATGTCAGGGTTGATCCGTCATGTCAGGGTTGATCCATCATGTCAGGGTTGATCCGTCATGTCAGGGTTGATCCATCATGTCAGGGTTGATCCATCATGTAAGGGTTGATCCATCATGTCGGGATTGATCCATCATGTCAGGGTTGATCCATCATGTCAGGGTTGATTCATCATGTCAGGGTTTATCCATCATGTCAGGGTTGATCCATCATGTCAGGGTTGATCCATCATGTCAGGGTTGATCCGTCATGTCAGGGTTGATCCATCATGTCAGGGTTGATCCGTCATGTCAGGGTTGATCCATCATGTCAGGGTTGATCCATCATGTCAGGGTTGATCCATCATGTCGGGATTGATCCATCATGTCAGGGTTGATCCATCATGTCAGGGTTGATCCATCATGTCAGGGTTGATCCATCATGTCAGGGTTGATCCATCATGCCAGGGTTGATCCATCATGTCGGGATTGATCCATCATGTCAGGGTTGATCCATCATGTCAGGGTTGATCCATCATGTCAGGGTTGATCCATCATGTCAGGGTTGATCCATCATGTCAGGGTTGATCCATCATGTCAGGATTGATCCATCATGTCAGGATTGATCCATCATGTCAGGGTTGATCCATCATGTCAGCATTGATCCATCATGTCAGGGTTGATCCATCATGTCAGGGTTGATCCATCATGCCAGGGTTGATCCATCATGTCAGGGTTGCTCCATCATGTCAGGGTTGATCCATCATGTCAGAATTGATCCATCATGTCAGGGTTGATCCATCATGTCAGGATTGATCCATCATGTCAGGGTTGCTCCATCATGTCAGGGTTGCTCCATCATGTCAGAATTGATCCATCATGTCAGGGTTGATGCATCATGTCAGGGTTGATCCATCATGTCAGGATTGATCCATCATGTCAGGATTGATCCATCATGTCAGGGTTGATCCATCATGTTAGGGTTGATCCATCATGTCAGAATTGATCCATCATGTCAGGGTTGATGCATCATGTCAGGGTTGATCCATCATGTTAGGATTGATCCATCATGTCAGAATTGATCCATCATGTCAGGGTTGATGCATCATGTCAGGGTTGATCCATCATGTCAGGGTTGATTCATCATGTCAGGGTTGATAAATCATGTCAGGATTGATCCATCATGTCAGGATTGATCCATCATGACAGGATTGATCCATCATGTCAGGGTTGATCCATCAAGTCAGGGCTGATCCATCATGTCAGGTCTGATCCATCATGTGAGGGTTGATCCATCATATCAGGGTTGATCCATCATGTCAGGCCTGATCCATCATGACAGGATTGATCCATCATGTCAGGGTTGATCCATCATGTCAGGTCTAATCCATCATGACAGGATTGATCCATCATGTCAGGGTTGATCCATCATGTCAGGGTTGATCCATCATGTCAGGGTTGATCCGTCATGTCAGGACTGGTCCATCATGTCAGGTCTAATCCATCATGACAGGATTGGTCCATCATGTCATGATTGGTCCATCTTATCAGGATTGGTCCATCATGTCAGAATTGGTCCATCATGTCATGATTGGTCCATCATGTCAGGATTGGTCCATCATGTCAGGATTGGCCCATCATGTCATGATTGGTCCATCATGTCATGATTGGTCCATCATGTCAGGATTGGTCCATCATGTCATGATTGGTCCATCATGTCATGATTGGTCCATCATGTCATGATTGGTCCATCATGTCATGATTGGTCCATCATGTCAGGATTGGTCCATCATGTCATGATTGGTCCATCATGTCAGGATTGGTCCATCATGTCAGGGTTGGTCCATCATGTCAGGATTGATCCATCATGTCATGATTGGTCCATCATGTCATGATTGGTCCATCATGTCAGGATTGGTCCATCATGTCATGATTGGTCCATCATGTCAGGATTGGTCCATCATGTCAGGGTTGGTCCATCATGTCAGGGTTGGTCCATCATGTCATGATTGGTCCATCATGTCATGATTGGTCCATCATGTCATGATTGGTCCATCATGTCAGGATTGGTCCATCATGTCATGATTGGTCCATCATGTCAGGATTGGTCCATCATGTCAGGGTTGGTCCATCATGTCGGGATTGGTCCATCATGTCATGATTGGTCCATCATGTCATGATTGGTCCATCATGTCAGGATTGGTCCATCATGTCATGATTGGTTCATCATGTCAGGATTGGTCCATCATGTCAGGGTTGGTCCATCATGTCAGGATTGGTCTATCATGTCACAGTTGGTCCATCATGTCTGGATTGGTCCATCATGTCTGGATTGGTCCATCATGTCAGGGTTGATCCATCATGTCAGGATTGGTCCATCATGTCAGGATTGGTCCATCATATCAGGGTTGGTCCATCATGTCAGGATTGATCCATCAGGTTAAGATTGATCCATCCATCATGTCAGTTGATCCATCATGTCACTATTGATACATCATGTTATGGCTGATCATTCATGTCAGGATTGATCCATCATGTCAGGACTGATCCATCATGTCAGGGTTGATCCATCATGTCAGGACTGATCCATCATGTCAGGATTGATCCATCATGTCAGGACTGATCCATCATGTCAGGATTGATCCATCATGTCAGGACTGATCCATCATGTCAGGGTTGATCCATCATGTCAGGACTGATCCATCATGTCAGGACTGATCCATCATGTCAGGATTGATCCATCATGTCAGGACTGATCCATCATGTCAGGGTTGATCCATCATGTCAGGGTTGATCCATCATGTCAGGACTGATCCATCATGTCAGGATTGATCCATCATGTCAGGACTGATCCATCATGTCAGGGTTGATCCATCATGTCAGGGTTGATCCATCATGTCAGGACTGATCCATCATGTCAGGATTGATCCATCATGTCAGGACTGATCCATCATGTCAGGGTTGATCCATCATGTCAGGACTGATCCATCATGTCAGGATTGATCCATCATGTCAGGACTGATCCATCATGTCAGGGTTGATCCATCATGTCAGGACTGATCCATCATGTCAGGACTGATCCATCATGTCAGGACTGATCCATCATGTCAGGGTTGATCCATCATGTCAGGACTGATCCATCATGTCAGGATTGATCCATCATGTCAGGACTGATCCATCATGTCAGGATTGACCCATCATGTCAGGACTGATCCATCATGTCAGGACTGATCCATCATGTCAGGGTTGATCCAACACAGTTGTGTTGTCTGATGATAATACTGGTCTAGTGTTCGTCTGGTCTGGTTGACTTGTATAGTGTTAGTCTGGTCTAATACACTTGTCTAGTAGACTGGTGTAGTGTTAGTCTGGTCTAGTAGACTGGTGTAGTGTTAGTCTGGTCTAGTAGACTGGTCTAGTGTTCGTCTGGTCTGGTTGACTTGTATAGTGTTAGTCTGGTCTAATACACTTGTCTAGTAGACTGGTCTAGTGTTAGTCCGGTCTATTAGGCTGGTTTAGTCTGCTCTAGTAGTCTGGTCTAGTAGACTGGTCTAGTGTTAGTCTGGTCTGGTTGACTGGTGTAGTGTTAGTCTGGTCTAGTAGTCTAGTCTAGTGTTAGTCTGGTCTAGTAGACTGGTGTAGTGTTAGTCTGGTCTAGTAGACTGGTGTAGTGTTAGTCTGGTCTAGTAGACTGGTGTAGTGTTAGTCTGGTCTAGTAGACTGGTGTAGTGTTAGTCTGGTCTAGTAGACTGGTGTAGTGTTAGTCTGGTCTAGTAGACTGGTGTAGTGTTAGTCTGGTCTAGTAGACTGGTGTAGTGTTAGTCTGGTCTAGTAGACTGGTGTAGTGTTAGTCTGATTTAGTAGACTGGTGTAGTGTTAGCCTGGTCTAGTAGACTGGTGTAGTGTTAGTCTGGTCTAGTAGACTGGTGCAGTGTTAGTCTGGTCTAGTAGACTGGTGTAGTGTTAGTCTGGTCTAGTAGGCTGGTGTAGTGTTAGTCTGGTCTAGTAGACTGGTGCAGTGTTAGTCTGGTCTAGTAGACTGGTGTAGTGTTAGTCTGGTCTAGTAGACTGGTGTAGTGTTAGTCTGGTCTAGTAGACTGGTGCAGTGTTAGTCTGGTCTAGTAGACTGGTGCAGTGTTAGTCTGGTCTAGTAGACTGGTGTAGTGTTAGTCTGGTCTAGTAGACTGGTGTAGTGTTAGTCTGGTCTAGTAGACTGGTGTAGTGTTAGTCTGGTCTAGTAGACTGGTGTAGTGTTAGTCTGGTCTAGTAGACTGGTGTAGTGTTAGTCTGGTCTAGTAGACTGGTGTAGTGTTAGTCTGGTCTAGTAGACTGGTGTAGTGTTAGTCTGGTCTAGTAGACTGGTGTAGTGTTAGTCTTGTCTAGTAGACTGGTGCAGTGTTAGTCTGGTCTAGTAGACTGGTGTAGTGTTAGTCTGGTCTAGTAGACTGGTGTAGTGTTAGTCTGATTTAGTAGACTGGTGTAGTGTTAGCCTGGTCTAGTAGACTGGTGTAGTGTTAGTCTGGTCTAGTAGACTGGTGTAGTGTTAGTCTGATTTAGTAGACTGGTGTAGTGTTAGTCTGGTCTAGTAGACTGGTGTAGTGTTAGTCTGGTCTAGTAGACTGGTGTAGTGTTAGTCTGGTCTAGTAGACTGGTGTAGTGTTAGTCTGGTCTAGTAGACTGGTGTAGTGTTAGTCTGGTCTAGTAGACTGGTGTAGTGTTAGTCTGGTCTAGTAGACTGGTGTAGTGTTAGTCTGATTTAGTAGACTGGTGTAGTGTTAGCCTGGTCTAGTAGACTGGTGTAGTGTTAGTCTGATTTAGTAGACTGGTGTAGTGTTAGTCTGGTCTAGTAGACTGGTGTAGTGTTAGTCTGGTCTAGTAGACTGGTGTAGTGTTAGTCTGATTTAGTAGACTGGTGTAGTGTTAGCCTGGTCTAGTAGACTGGTGTAGTGTTAGTCTGGTCTAGTAGACTGGTGTAGTGTTAGTCTGGTCTAGTAGACTGGTGTAGTGTTAGTCTGGTCTAGTAGACTGGTGTAGTGTTAGTCTGGTCTAGTAGACTGGTGTAGTGTTAGTCTGGTCTAGTAGACTGGTGTAGTGTTAGTCTGGTCTAGTAGACTGGTCTAGTGTTAGTCTGGTCTAGTAGACTGGTGTAGTGTTAGTCTGGTCTAGTAGACTGGTGTAGTGTTAGTCTGATTTAGTAGACTGGTGTAGTGTTAGTCTGATTTAGTAGACTGGTGTAGTGTTAGTCTGGTGTAGTTGACTGGTTTAGTGTTAGTCTGGTCCAGTGTTTTTCTGGTCTAGTGTTAGTCTGGTTTAAAGTCAGTCTGGTCTAGTTGACTGGTCTAGTGTTAGTCTGGTCTAATTGACTGGTCTAGTGTTAGTCTGGACTAGTTGACTGGTCTAGTGTTAGTCTGGTCTAATTGACTGGTCTAGTTTTAGTGTGGTCTAATAGACTGGTCTAATGTTAGTCTGGTCTAATAGTCTGGTCTAGTAGACTGGTCTAGTATGGTGGTGTCTGGTGTAGTAGACTGGTCTAGTATGGTGGTGTCTGGTCTAGTAGACTGGTCTAGTATGGTGGTGTCTGGTCTAGTAGACTGGTCGAGTATGGTGGTGTCTGGTCTAGTAGACTGGTATAGTATGGTGGTGTCTGGTCTAGTAGACTGGTCTAGTATGGTGGTGTCTGGTGTTGAGATTGGTCTAATGCGATGGTTTACCTGGAGTTTACCTGGAGAGAGTTCCAGGGGTCAACGCGCCCGCGGCCCGGTCTGTGGCCAGGCCTCCTGGTGGATCAGAGCCTGATCAACCAGGCTGTTACTGCTGGCTGCACGCAATCCAACGTACGAGCCACAGCCCGGCTGGTCAGGTACCGACTTGAGGTGCTTGTCCAGTGCCTGCTTGAAGACAGCCAGGGGTCTATTGGTAATTCCCTTTATGTATGCTGGGAGGCAGTTGAAGAGTCTCGGGCCCCTGACACTTATAGTATTGTCTCTTAACGTGCTAGTGACACCCCTGCTTTTCATTGGGGGGATGTTGCATCGTCTGCCGAGTCTTTTGCTTTTGTTGTGAGTGATTTTCGTGTGCAAGTTCGGTACTAGTCCCTCTAGGATTTTCCAGGTGTATATAATCATGTATCTCTCCCGCCTGCGTTCCAGGGAGTACAGGTTCAGGAGCTTCAACGCTCCCAGTAATTGAGGTGTTTTATCTCCGTTATGCGCGCCATGAAGGTTCTCTGTACATTTTCTAGGTCAGCAATTTCACCTGCCTTGAAAGGTGCTGTTAGTGTGCAACAATATTCCAGCCTAGATAGAACAAGCGACCTGAAGAGTGTCATCATGGGCTTGGCATCCCTAGTTTTGAAGGTTCTCATTGTCCATCCTGTCATTTTTCTAGCAGATACGATTGATATAATGTTATGGTCCTTGAAGGTGAGATCCTCCGACATGATCACTCCCAGGTCTTTGACGTTAGTTTTTCGCTCTATTTTGTGGCCGGAATTTGTTTTGTACTCTGATGAAGTTTTAATTTCCTCATGTTTACCATAACGGAGTAATTGAAATTTCTCATCGTTGAACTTCATATTGTTTTCTGCAGCCCATTGAAAGATTTGGTTGATGTCCGCCTGGAGCCTTGCAGTGTCTGCAATGGAACACACTGTCATGCAGATTCGGGTGTCATCTGCAAAGAAAGACACGGTGCTGTGGCTGACATCCTTGTCTATGTCAGATATGAGGATGAGAAACAAGATGGGAGCGAGTACTGTGCCTTGTGGAACAGAACTTTTCACCGTAGCCGCCTCAGACTTTACTCTGTTGACTACTGCTCTTTGTGTTCTGTTTGTGAGGAAATTATAGATCCATCTACCAACTTTTCCTGTTATTCCTTTAGCACGCATTTTGTGCGCTATTACGCCATGGTCACACTTGTCGAAGGACCTTGTCGTAGTGATCCAGTAGTTGAGACAGACAGGAGCGACCTGCTCTAAACCCATGTTGCCCTTGTTGTGTAATTGATGGGTATCTAGATGGGTGGCGATCTTACTTCTTAGGACCCTTTCAAAGATTTTTGATATGGGATGTTAGTGCTATCGGTCTGTAGTTCTTTGCTATTGCTTTACTGCCCCCTTTGTGGAGTGGGGCTATGTCTGTTGTTTTTAGTAACTGTGGGACGACCCCCGTGTCCATGCTTCCTTCCCATAGGATGGTAAAAGCTCGTGATAGGGGCTTCTTGCAGTTCTTGATGAACACGGAGTTCCATGAGTCTGGTCCTGGAGCAGAGTGCATGGGCATGTCATTTATCGCCTGTTCGAAGACATTTGGCGTCAGGATAATGTCAGATATAAGCTTGTGTTAACCAAATTCTGTGGCTCTTTCATAAAAAAATCATTTTGATCTTCGACTCTCAGTCTGGTTAGCGGCTTGCTAAAAACTGAGTCATATTGGGACTTGAGTAGCTCACTCATTTCCTTGCTGTCATCTGTGTAGGACCCATCTTGTTTAAGTAGGGGCCCAATACTGGACGTTGTTCTCGACTTTGATTTGGCATAAGAAAAGAAATACTTTGGGTTTCTTTCGATTTCATTTATGGCTTTTAGTTCTTCCCGCGATTCCTGACTCCTAAAGGATTCTTTTAGCTTAAGTTCGATGCTTGCTATTTCTCTGACCAGTGACTCCCTACGCATTTCAGACATGTTGGCGTCTTTTAGCCGCTCTGTTATTCTTTTCCGTCGCCTGTAAAGGGAGCGCCTGTCTCTTTCTATTTTACATCTACTCCTCCTTTTTCATAAAGGAATAAGCCTTGAGCATACATCGAGTGCCACCGAGTTAATCTGTTCTAGGCATAAGTTTGGGTCTGTGTTGCTTAGTCTATCTTCCCAGCTTATATCGTTTAGGACTTGGTTTACTTGGTCCCACTTTATGTTCTTGTTATTGAAGTTGAATTAGGTGAATGCTCCCTCGTGACTAATCTCATTTTGTCGGTCTGGGGCTCCGCGCATACATGTCTGAACCTCGATTATGCTGTGATCTGAGTATATTGTTTTTGATATGGTGACATTTCGTATCAGATCATCATTGTTAGTGAAGATGAGGTCTAGTGTATTCTCCAGTCTAGTAGGCTCTATTATTTGCTGGTTTAAGTTGAATTTTGTGCAGAGATTTAAAAGCTCGTGTGTGTGTGAGTTCTCGTCAGAGCTGCCTCCTAGTGTTATCACTACAACAACATTATTTGCTATATTCCTCCATTTTAGGTGCCTTAAGTTGAAAGCCCCCAGGAGCAAGGTGTTGGGGGCAGGAGCTGGAAGATTTTCCAGACAGTGGTCAATTTTTAACAGCTGTTCCTGGAATTGCTGGGATGTTGCATCCGGAGGCTTGTAGACTACCACAATGACTAGGTTTTCGTTCTCGATCTTTATTGCTAAAACTTCCACTACATCATTTGAGGCATTAAGCAGTTCTGTACAAATAAGTGACTGCGATATACAGGCCAAACCCCCCCCCCCTTTTTTTTTTGTTTTTGCCTGTTCACTCTATCGCATCTGTATAGGTTGTAACCTGGGATCCATATTTCATTGTCCAAGTGATCCTTTATGTGGGTCTCTGTGAAAGCTGCGAACATTGCATTTGCCTCTGCAAGCAGTCCACGAATGAAAGGTATTTTGTTGTTCGTTACTAGCTTTAGACCCTATATTTGCAAAGAAGAATGTCATCGGACTGGTGGTATTGGTGGTACTTGGGGGGACTTTTTTTTCCGGCACTAGTATCTGTATCTGTTGGTTTGAAGTGGAGGCCATCGACTGTGGTTCCACTCCAGAAATGACTGGATTTGGCGTACTATTTCTACCATTTCCTGCCGGGTTTTTTTCCTTCCTGGCACTAAAAAACCTCTCCCTCTTGAGGGGCTGTGGCTACCTAGGTTTTCCCATGGCGTGGATGTTTTGTATCTTTTTGTCCCCTTTAGATGGTGTGCCTGGCAATTTAAGTTATAGCACAGTCTTTCCTGTACTGAAGAGGGACACATTTCAGGGTGAAAAAGCTTACAGGAAGGGAGTTTGCATTTTCCTGTTGTCATATGGGCACGGCATTTTCTAGGGTGGTCAAAGTTGCACGTCCCATCTGTTTTTTCCAGATTTCCCATGCCTACAGATACCAAGTGCATAGTATGTGCACAGGCTTGGTTTCCGTTTGCCTTGAGTTTCTGTGACTGTATTCCCTGTTGGTGCATGTTTACCTGTCTCATTCCTATCCTTACTATTGCTAACAATGGAACTCTCACCAGTTGTTTCTGGTAATATATCCTCACTATTGCTAGTGCAGTCCCCTTGTTTGCTATCTCCTGTGGTATTACTAGTTTGTAATATTGGTTTTATCTTGTCCTTGACTACACTTGTTTCTCCACTACAGCTCCTGTCTCCCTCGAGGCCATTTATATGCATTCCCTCATGCATACATTTACTGACTACCTGGACAGCACCTCCATCCTCACCATTAGTGTCTCCCAGGACAGCACCTCCAGCCTCACCATTACTGTCTACCAGGGCAGCACCTCCAGCCTTACAGTTTCTGACTACATGGCCAGCACCAAGGGCGATACCATCCAGCCCAGACTTTTTATTTTCCCATCTGTTATAGAATGCTTCCAGGTTTTCTATGAAAGCTGCTTTGATGTTATCCTCTCTTAAAACTAATGTGATTTTAGTCCACAGATTGATCTCCTTTGGGCATACCCAAAAACACTTCCCTGATTTAATACTGCTTGTAGATAGTTCTTGGATATCTGCACAAGGGGCGTGACACCAATTTTCACAAAAATGGCAAGTAATCCATGTGGAAGCCGGTTTGTTTGATGTACTGCAGACTACACAGAGCTTCATAATGTGGTTTGAATGGTTGATTTACTGTAATTCTACTAGTAACCTCTTGAATATTCTACTAATAACCTCCTTAAAGTGAAGATCTGGTTATTTGTATTTCTACTTCTGACTGTACTTGTATATTTGGACAGCTTACCAGTGTACGTTTCAGTTTTATATTTATTGTTTGTATTGATAAGGGCGCCTAAAACCCCGTCTGTTTACAGTCTGCTTTATTGTCCAACGAATCCGTTTGGAACCGGTCAAGGGTTCGGACCAGTCAAGGGTTCGGAACCAGTCAAGGGTTCGAAACCAGTCGGATCTGATCAGTGGGTCACTTATTTAAAACATATCTGGTCTGTGATTTGCGCTAACACATGAAGGAACTACTGGAAATTATTTAACTGAGTAATATGTGATTAGATTGATACAAAAGTATAACTTGCGTGTTGAAGAACAAGTGATTGCTGGCAGCTCCTACAATGTCTGGTCTAGTAGACTGGTCTAGTGTGGTGGTGTCTGGTCTAGTAGACTGGTCTAGTGTGGTGGTGTCTGGTCTAGTAGACTGGTCTAGTGTGGTGGTGTCTGGTGTAGTAGACAGGTCTAGTGTGGTGGTGTCTGGTCTAGTAGACTGGTCTAGTGTGGTGGTGTCTGGTCTAGTAGATAGGTCTAGTGTGGTGTTGTCTGGTCTAGTAGACTGGTCTAGTGTGGTGGTGTCTGGTCTAGTAGACTTGTCTAGTATGGTGGTGTCTGGTCTAGTAGACTGGTCAAGTATGGTGGTGTCTGGTCTAGTAGACTGGTCTAGTATGGTGGTGTCTGGTCTAGTAGACTTGGCTAGTATGGTGGTGTCTGGTCTAGTAGACTGGTTTAGTATGGTGGTGTCTGGTCTAGTAGACTGGTCTAGTATGGTGGTGTCTGGTCTAGTAGACTGGTCCAGTATGGTGGTGTCTGGTCTAGTAGACTTGTCTAGTATGGTGGTGTCTGGTCTAGTAGACTGGTCAAGTATGGTTGTGTCTGGTCTAGTAGACTGGTCAAGTATGGTGGTGTCTGGTCTAGTAGACTGGTCTAGTATGGTGGTGTCTGGTCTAGTAGACTGGTCCAGTATGGTGGTGTCTGGTCTAGTAAACTGGTCCAGTATGGTGGTGTCTAGTCTAGTAGACTTAGTGGTGTCGGGTCTAGTAGACTCGTCTAGTATGGTGGTGTCGAGTCTAGTAGACTGGTCTAGTATGTTACCATAAGGGGATGGTAGACGGGTCTAGTATGGTGTTGTCTGGTCTAGTAGACTGGTCTAGTATGGTGTTGTCTGGTTTAGTAGACTGGTCTAATATGGTGATGTCTGGTCTAGTAGACTGGTCTAGTATGGTGGTGTCTGGTCTAGTAGACTGGTCTAGTATGGTGGTGTCTGGTCTAGTAGGCTGTTCTAGTGTGGTGGTGTCTGGTCTAGTAGACTGGTCTAGTATGGTGTCTGGTCTAGTAGACTGGTCTAGTATGGTGTCGTCTGGTTTAGTAGACTGGTCTAATATGGTGATGTCTGGTCTAGTAGACTGGTCTAGTATGGTGGTGTCTGGTCTAGTAGACTGGTCTAGTATGGTGGTGTCTGGTCTAGTAGACTGGTCCAGTATGGTGGTGTTTGGTCTAGTAGACTGGTCTAGTAATGGTGGCGTCTGGTCTGGTAGACTGGTCCATAGTAGACTGGTCTAGTAATGGTGGTGTCTGGTCTAGTAGACTGGTCCAGTATGGTGGTGTTTGGTCTAGTAGACTGGTCTAGTAATGGTGGCGTCTGGTCTGGTAGACTGGTCCATAGTAGACTGGTCTAGTAATGGTGGTGTCTGGTCTAGTAGACTGGTCCAGTATGGTGGTGTTTGGTCTAGTAGACTGGTCTAGTAGACTGGTCCAGTATGGTGATGTCTGGTCTAGTAGACTGGTCCAGTATGGTGTTGTTTGGTCTGGTAGACTGGTCTAGTATGGTGGTGTCTGGTCTAGTACACTGGTCTAATAATGGTGATGCCTAGTACTTAGACAAGTGTAGGAGAGTTGAATCTTACTTTCAGGATGAAGGATGAGTTTTTCTAGTCCCAGGATGGGCGACTCAGCCAGCAGTGTCACCACCACCGCCGCGCATACTGACATCAACAACACTCCACACGTCTCCTCTATCTGTAGGAGCACCAGCAGGAGGTGGAGGAGATCAAAGAGGAGGAAGTTAAGGAGGATGAGGAGCTCAAGGAGGAGGAGGAGCTCAAGGAGGAGGAGGAGCTCAAGGAGGTGGAGGAGCTCAAGGAGGAGGAGGAGCTCAAGGAGGAGGAGGAGCTCAAGGAGGTGGAGGAGCTCAAGGAGGAGGAGGAGCTCAAGGAGGATAAGGCCAAGGAGAATGAGGAAGAGCTCAAGGAGGAGGAGGAGGTACTCAAGGAGGGGGAGGAGGAGGAAGAAGAATATGAGGAGGAGGTGCTCAAGAAGGGGGAGGAGGAGGAAGAGGAATAGGAGGAGAATGAAGAGGAGGAATATTAGAAGACAATGTACCACAACAATAGCACTCATAAACACTGCAACACACTTGTCTTACCACACATTTGTCTTACCACACACTTGTCTTACCGCACATTTGTCTTACCACACATTTGTCTTACCACACACTTGTCTTACCACACATTTGTCTTACCACACACTTGTCTTACCGCACATTTGTCTTACCACACACTTGTCTTACCACATATTTGTCTTACCACACACTTGTCTTACCACACATTTGTCTTACCACACACTTGTCTTACCACACATTTGTCTTACCACACACTTGTCTTACCACACATTTGTCTTACCACACACTTGTCTTACCGCACATTTGTCTTACCACACATTTGTCTTACCACACACTTGTCTTACCACACACTTGTCTTACCACACACTTGTCTTAACACACACTTGTCTTACCACACACTTGTCTTACCACACACTTGTCTTACCACACACTTGTCTTAACACACACTTGTCTTACCACACACTTGTCTTATCACACACTTGTCTTAACACACACTTGTCTTAACACACACTTGTCTTAACACACACTTGTCTTAACACACACTTGTCTTACCACACACTTGTCTTACCACACACTTGTCTTACCACACACTTGTTTTACCACACACTTGTCTTACCACACACTTGTTTTACCACACACTTGTTTTACCACACACTTGTCTTACCACACACTTGTCTTAACACACACTTGTCTTACCACACACTTGTCTTACCACACACTTGTCTTACCACACACTTGTCTTACCACACACTTGTCTTACCACACACTTGTTTTACCACACACTTGTCTTACCACACACTTGTCTTACCACACACTTGTTTTACCACACACTTGTCTTACCACACACTTGTTTTACCACACACTTGTCTTACCACACACTTGTCTTACCACACACTTGTCTTACCACACACTTGTCTTACCACACACTTGTCTTACCACACACTTGTCTTACCACACACTTGTCTTACCACACACTTGTTTTACCACACACTTGTCTTACCACACACTTGTCTTACCACACACTTGTCTTACCACACACTTGTCTTACCACACATACTTGTCTTACCACACACTTGTCTTACCACACACTTGTTTTACTACACACTTGTCTTACCACACACTTGTTTTACCACACACTTGTCTTACCACACACTTGTCTTACCACACACTTGTCTTACCACACACTTGTCTTACTTGTCTTACCACACACTTGTCTTACCACACACTTGTCTTACCACACACTTGTCTTACCACACACTTGTCTTACCACACACTTGTCTTACCACACACTTGTCTTACCACACACTTGTCTTACCACACACTTGTCTTACCACACACTTGTCTTACCACACACTTGTCTTACCACACACTTGTCTTACCACACACTTGTCTTACCACACACTTGTCTTACCACACACTTGTCTTACCACACACTTGTCTTACCACACACTTGTCTTACCACACACTTGTCTTACCACACACTTGTCTTACCACACACTTGTCTTACCACACACTTGTCTTACCACACACTTGTCTTACCACACACTTGTCTTACCACACACTTGTCTTACCACACACTTGTCTTACCACACACTTGTCTTACCACACACTTGTTTTACCACACACTTGTCTTACCACACACTTGTCTTACCACACACTTGTCTTACCACACACTTGTCTTACCACACACTTGTCTTACCACACACTTGTCTTACCACACACTTGTCTTACCACACACTTGTCTTACCACACACTTGTCTTACCATACACTTGTCTTACCACACACTTGTCTTACCACACACTTGTTTTACCACACACTTGTCTTACTTGTCTTACCACACACTTGTCTTACCACACACTTGTCTTACCACACACTTGTCTTACCACACACTTGTCTTACCACACACTTGTATTACCACACACTTGTCTTACCACACACTTGTCTTACCACACACTTGTCTTACCACACACTTGTCTTACCACACACTTGTCTTACCACACACTTGTCTTACCACACACTTGTCTTACCACACACTTGTCTTACCACACACTTGTCTTACCACACACTTGTCTTACCACACACTTGTCTTACCACACACTTGTCTTACCACACACTTGTTTTACCACACACTTGTCTTACCACACACTTGTCTTACCACACACTTGTCTTACCACACACTTGTCTTACCACACACTTGTTTTACCACACACTTGTCTTACCACACACTTGTCTTACCACACACTTGTCTTACCACACACTTGTCTTACCACACACTTGTCTTACCACACACTTGTTTTACCACACACTTGTCGTACCACACACTTGTCTTACCACACACTTGTCTTACCACACACTTGTCTTACCACACACTTGTTTTACTACACACTTGTCTTACCACACACTTGTTTTACCACACACTTGTCTTACCACACACTTGTCTTAACACACACTTAACACACACTTGTCTTAACACACACTTGTCTTAACACACACTTGTCTTAACACACACTTTTCTTACCACACACTTGTTTTACCACACACTTGTCTTACCACACACTTGTCTTACCACACACTTGTCTTACCACACACTTGTCTTACCACACACTTGTCTTACCACACACTTGTCTTACCACACACTTGTCTTACCACACACTTGTCTTACCACACACTTGTCTTACCACACACTTGTCTTACCACACACTTGTCTTACCACACACTTGTTTTACAACACACTTGTCGTACCACACACTTGTCTTACCACACACTTGTCTTACCACACACTTGTCTTTTGTCTTACCACACACTTGTCTTACCACACACTTGTCTTACCACACACTTGTCTTACCACACACTTGTCTTACCACACACTTGTCTTACCACACACTTGTCTTACCACACACTTGTCTTACCACACACTTGTCTTACCACACACTTGTCTTACCACACACTTGTCTTACCACACACTTGTCTTACCACACACTTGTCTTACCACACACTTGTCTTACCACACACTTGTCTTACCACACACTTGTCTTACCACACACTTGTCTTACCACACTTGTCTTACTTGTCTTACCACACACTTGTCTTACCACACACTTGTCTTACCACACACTTGTCTTACCACACACTTGTCTTACCACACACTTGTCTTACCACACACTTGTCTTACCACACACTTGTCTTACCACACTACCACACACTTGTCTTACCACACACTTGTCTTACCACACACTTGTCTTACCACACACTTGTCTTACCACACACTTGTCTTACCACACACTTGTCTTACCACACACTTGTCTTACCACACACTTGTCTTACCACACACTTGTCTTACCACACACTTGTCTTACCACACACTTGTCTTACCACACACTTGTCTTACCACACACTTGTCTTACCACACACTTGTCTTACCACACACTTGTCTTACCACACACTTGTCTTACCACACACTTGTTTTACCACACACTTGTCTTACCACACACTTGTCTTACCACACACTTGTCTTACCACACACTTGTCTTACCACACACTTGTCTTACCACACACTTGTCTTACCACACACTTGTCTTACCACACACCTGAATTACCACACACTTGTCTTACCACACACTTGTATTACCACACACTTGTCTTACCACACACTTGTCTTACCACACACTTGTCTTACCACACACTTGTCTTACCACACACTTGTCTTACCATACACTTGTCTTACCACACACTTGTCTTACCACACACTTGTCTTACCGCACACTTGTCTTACCACACACTTGTCTTACCACACACTTGTCTTACCACACACTTGTCTTACCACACACTTGTCTTACCACACACTTGTCTTACCACACACTTGTCTTACCACACACTTGTCTTACCACACACTTGTCTTACCACACACTTGTTTTACCACACACTTGTCTTACCACACACTTGTCTTACCACACACTTGTCTTACCACACACTTGTCTTACCACACACTTGTCTTACCACACACTTGTCTTACCACACACTTGTCTTAACACACACTTGTCTTACCACACACTTGTCTTAACACACACTTGTCTTACAACACTTGTCTTACTTGTCTTACCACACACTTGTCTTACCACACACTTGTCTTACCACACACTTGTCTTACCACACACTTGTCTTACCACACACTTGTCTTACCACACACTTGTCTTACCACACACTTGTCTTACCACACACTTGTCTTACCACACACTTGTCTTACCACACACTTGTCTTACCACACACTTGTCTTAACACACACTTGTCTTACCACACACTTGTCTTACCACACACTTGTCTTACCACACACTTGTCTTGCCACACACTTGTTTTACCACACACTTGTCTTACCACACACTTGTCTTACCACACACTTGTCCACACACTTGTCTTACCACACACTTGTTTTACCACACACTTGTCTTACCACACACTTGTCTTACCACACACTTGTCTTACCACACACTTGTCTTACCACACACTTGTCTTACCACACACTTGTCTTACCACACACTTGTCTTACCACACACTTGTCTTACCACACACTTGTCTTACCATACACTTGTCTTACCACACACTTGTCTTACCACACACTTGTTTTACTACACACTTGTCTTACCACACACTTGTTTTACCACACACTTGTCTTACCACACACTTGTCTTACCACACACTTGTCTTACCACACACTTGTCTTACCACACACTTGTCTTACCACACACTTGTCTTACCACACACTTGTCTTACCACACACTTGTCTTAACACACACTTGTCTTACCACACACACTTGTCTTACACACACTTGTCTTACCACACACTTGTCTTACCACACACTTGTCTTACCACACACTTGTCTTACCACACACTTGTCTTACCACACACTTGTCTTACCACACACTTGTCTTACCACACACTTGTCTTACCACACACTTGTCTTAACACACACTTGTCTTAACACACACTTGTCTTAACACACACTTGTCTTAACACACACTTGTCTTAACACACACTTTTCTTACCACACACTTGTTTTACCACACACTTGTCTTACCACACACTTGTCTTACCACACACTTGTCTTACCACACACTTGTCTTACCACACACTTGTCTTACCACACACTTGTCTTACCACACACTTGTCTTAACACACACTTGTCTTAACACACACTTGTCTTAACACACACTTGTCTTAACACACACTTGTCTTAACACACACTTTTCTTACCACACACTTGTCTTACCACACACTTGTCTTACCACACACACTTGTCTTACCACACACTTGTCTTAACACACACTTGTTTTACTACACACTTGTCTTACCACACACTTGTTTTACCACACACTTGTCTTACCACACACTTGTCTTACCACACACTTGTCTTACCACACACTTGTCTTACCACACACTTGTCTTACCACACACTTGTCTTACCACACACTTGTCTTACCACACACTTGTCTTACCACACACTTGTCTTACCACACACTTGTCTTACCACACACTTGTCTTACCACACACTTGTCTTACCACACACTTGTCTTACCACACATTTGTCTTACCACACACTTGTCTTACCACACACTTGTCTTAACACACACTTGTCTTAACACACACTTGTCTTAACACACACTTGTCTTAACACACACTTGTCTTAACACACACTTGTCTTAACACACACTTTTCTTACCACACACTTGTTTTACCACACACTTGTCTTACCACACACTTGTCTTACCACACACTTGTCTTACCACACACTTGTCTTACCACACACTTGTCTTACCACACACTTGTCTTACCACACACTTGTCTTACCACACACTTGTCTTAACACACACTTGTCTTAACACACACTTGTCTTAACACACACTTGTCTTAACACACACTTGTCTTAACACACACTTGTCTTACCACACACTTGTTTTACCACACACTTGTCTTACCACACACTTGTCTTACCGCACACTTGTCTTACCACACACTTGTCTTACCACACACTTGTCTTACCACACACTTGTCTTACCACACACTTGTCTTAACACTCACTTGTCTTAACACACACTTGTCTTAACACACACTTGTCTTAACACACACTTGTCTTAACACACACTTTTCTTACCACACACTTGTCTTACCACACACTTGTCTTACCACACACACTTGTCTTACCACACACTTGTCTTAACACACACTTGTCTTAACACACACTTGTCTTAACACACACTTGTCTTAACACACACTTGTCTTAACACACACTTTTCTTACCACACACTTGTTTTACCACACACTTGTTTTACCACACACTTGTCTTACCACACACTTGTCTTACCACACACTTGTCTTACCACACACTTGTCTTACCACACACACTTGTCTTACCACACACTTGTCTTAACACACACTTGTCTTAACACACACTTGTCTTAACACACACTTGTCTTAACACACACTTGTCTTAACACACACTTTTCTTACCACACACTTGTTTTACCACACACTTGTCTTACCACACACTTGTCTTACCACACACTTGTCTTACCACACACTTGTCTTACCACACATTTGTCTTACCACACACTTGTCTTACCACACACTTGTCTTAACACACACTTGTCTTAACACACACTTGTCTTAACACACACTTGTCTTAACACACACTTGTCTTAACACACACTTTTCTTACCACACACTTGTTTTACCACACACTTGTCTTACCACACACTTGTCTTACCGCACACTTGTCTTACCACACACTTGTCTTACCACACACTTGTCTTACCACACACTTGTCTTACCACACACTTGTCTTAACACACACTTGTCTTAACACACACTTGTCTTAACACACACTTGTCTTAACACACACTTTTCTTACCACACACTTGTCTTAACACACACTTGTCTTACCACACACTGGTCTTACCACACACACTTGTCTTACCACACACTTGTCTTAACACACACTTGTCTTAACACACACTTGTCTTAACACACACTTGTCTTAACACACACTTGTCTTAACACACACTTTTCTTACCACACACTTGTTTTACCACACATTTGTTTTACCACACACTTGTCTTACCACACACTTGTCTTACCACACACTTGTCTTACCACACACTTGTCTTACCACACACACTTGTCTTACCACACACTTGTCTTAACACACACTTGTCTTAACACACACTTGTCTTAACACACACTTGTCTTAACACACACTTGTCTTAACACACAGTTTTCTTACCACACACTTGTTTTACCACACACTTGTCTTACCACACACTTGTCTTACCACACACTTGTTTTACCACACACTTGTCTTACCACACACTTGTCTTAACACACACTTGTCTTAACACACACTTGTCTTAACACACACTTGTCTTACCACACACTTGTCTTAACACACACTTGTCTTAACACACACTTGTCTTAACACACACTTGTCTTACCACACACTTGTCTTAACACACACTTGTCTTAACACACACTTGTCTTAACACACACTTTTCTTACCACACACTTCAGTTTAAGACATACAAAATGAAAGAATATAACAAATAATGTCGTAGCAGAAATAATCCCTGGAGGCAGCTCAGATGAAAAGTCACACACACAGGAGCTGCTGAATCTCTGCAACAAACACACCCTGAGTCAGCAGATAGTGGAGCCAACAAGCCTGGAGAACACGCTAGATCTTGTTTTCACAAATAATGAGGACCTGGTAAGAAAGATAACAATATCAAACACAACTAATTCTGATCACAATCTAATTGAAGTCCAGACTTGCATGCACAGGGATCCTGATCAGCAAACTGCATATAGCTATGAGGGCACCTTCACCAAATTCAACTTCAACAACAAGAACATCAACTGGGACCGGGTAAACCATGTCCTAAATGAAGCATGTTTGGAAGATATCTTAAATAACATGGACCCTAACCAGTGCCTTGAAAAGATCAACTACCTGGCAGCTGCAGTATGTTCAAGGCATATTCCCTTAAGAAAAAAGAAGAGAAATAAACTGGAGAGAGAGAGAGACTCCCTCTACAGAAGAAGGTGAAGAATCACTGAGCTCCTCAAGAATGGTAGATTATCTGAAACACGGAAGGAAGCACTAACCAGGAAAGTGGAAAATATTGAGCTTAAGTTCCAGGATCCAGGAGAGACAAGAGGATCTAAAAGTGATTAGAGAAATTAAAAGTAATTCAAAATATTTCTTTTGATATGCCAAAACAAGGCAAAAACCACATCTAGTATAGGGCCCCTGCTTAGACAAGACTGATCCTTCACAGATGACAACAATGAAATGAGTGAGATACTGAAATTTCAATATGACTCTGTGTTCAGTGAGCCACTAATCAGCCTAAAGATAGACAATCCAAATAATTTTTTCATGAATGAGCCTCAAAATCCTGTCAATGCATGCAAAATTTCTGTTCAACTGCCTCCCAGCACACATAAGGGGGATTACCAACAGACCCCTGGCAGTCTTCAAGCTGGCACTGGACAAGCACCTAAAGTCAGTTCCTGATCAGCCGGGCTGTGGCTCGTACGTTGGTTTGCGTGCAGCCAGCAGCAACAGCCTGGTTGATCAGGCGCTGATCCACCAGGAGGCCTGGTCACAGACCGGGCCGCGGGGGCGTTGACCCCCGAAACTCTCTCCAGGTAAACTCCAGGTAAACTCCACTAGACTTTGAGAAGGCCATCGACGACATGCCCAGGCACTCAACCCCAGGCCCAGACTCATGGAACTCTGTATTCATTAATTAAGAACTGCAAGAAACTCCTCTCACGGGCCCTAAGTATGCTAAGGAGAAGGAGCATAGGCACAGGTGAGATTCCACAATCACTAAAAACAACAGATATAGCCCCACTCCATAAAGGTGGCAGCAAAGCAGTAGCTAAGAACTTTAGACCAATAGCTTTAACGTCCTACATTATAAAAATCTTTGAAAGAGTTCTAAGAAGCAGGAGAGCAAACCACTTGGACTCTCAGTATTTGCACAATCCAGGACAACCTGGGTTCAGAGCAGGTCGCTCCTGCCTCTCGCAACTACTGCACTACTATGATATGGTCCTAGATGCACTGGAAAACAAACAGAATGCAGATGTAGTATACACAGATTTTGCAAAAGCCTTTGACAAGTGCGATCATGGTGTAATAGCACACAAAATGTGTTCTAAAAGGATAACTGGCAAAGTTGGCCAGTTATCTAGTCGAATACAGAGTAATGGTAAACAGAGTTAAATGGGAGGCTGCCATAGTGAAGAGCTCTGTTCCTCAAGGCACAGTACTTGCCTTCATTCTCTTCCTCATCCTCTTATCAGACATAGACAGAGATTTAAGCCATAGCACCGTATCATCCTTTGCAAACGATACTAGGATCTGCGTGAGATTGTCATCCATTGAGGACACGGCAAATCTCCAAGAAGATATAAACCAAGTTTTCCAATGGGCAACGGAGAACAATATGATGTTTACCTGGAGAGGGTTTCGGGGGTCAGCGCCCCCGCGGCTCGGTCTGAGACCAGGCCTCGACAAATTCCAAGTTCTCCGTTGTGGAAAACTGGAGAAAATAATAGCTAGAACTAATCACACAATAGAGTGGAAAAATAATGTAAAGAACCTGGGAGTGGTAATGTCTGAGGATCTCACCTTGAAGGATCACAGCAGTGCCACTATCACATCTGTGGAAACTGATAGGATGGATAATGAGAACATTCAAGACAAGAGATGCCAAGCCAATGATGATCCTTTTTAAATTACTTGTTCTTTCTAGGCTGGAATATTGCTGTACATTAACATCTCCATTCAAGGCAGGTGAGATTGCAGATCTAGATAATGTACAGAGAACCTTTACTACACGTATAAGTTCCATCAAACACCTTAACTACTGGAAACGCTTGGAAGCACTTGACTTGTGCTCACTGAAGCGCAGGCGAGAGGTATACATCATATTCTACCCATAGAAGATCCTGGAAAGACTGGTCCTTAATCTGCACACACAACTCACTCCCTACGAAAGCAAAACACTTGGCAGGCGATGCAACATACCCCCAGTGAAAAGTATGGGCGCCAATAGTACATTAAGAGAAAACACAGTAAGTGTCTGGAGCACAAGACTGTTCAACAGCCTCCCACCAGCCATAAGGGGAATTACCAATAGACCCCTGGTTGTCTTCAAGAGGGAGCTGGACAGATACCTAAAGTCAGTGCCCAATCAGCCAGGTTGTGGTTCGTATGTTGGACTACATGCAGTGAGCAGTAACAACCTTGTTGGTCAGGCCCTGATCTACCAGGAGGCCTGGTCATGGACCGGGCCGCGGGGGCGTTGATCCCCGGATTATCTTGCTTTATATTATTATTTGACATTATATTAACTATGTATGTAGGTAGGATGTAACATATTACATTTCAGACCATGCTAACTGTTCGAGAGTTGTGGTTGGCTGTCCGCATTGGTAAACTGCTTAGTTAGCTGTCAGCTCGCGTGTTTACCTGCGGGTGTCTCGGCAGTACCACGGGAGAGTCATGTGATATCACCTGATGTAGGCCTGGAGTCGAGAACTCGCTCTCTCCATAGCTGGTCATCGCTCGACAAGCACCACGCTTTCCATCTGCTCCTGGTCTTGGAAGCATCCCTCTCATCTCTGTTCGTTAGACTGCTTTGGTAGTATGATTTCGTTGGTGAGTAGAAACATACCTCTTGTAACTCTGTAACTCGGTTTCACAGAGCGTCGTAGTCCGGAATTTGGTTATGCTGAACTAAGATTCAGTACTTAGGGAGTTTTATGACTTTCATGGATGATCTGCTGTTTTAGTTTAAGACGAGTCTAGTCTTATTGAGACATAACGGACAACTTTGAGCACATACACACATTCTCTCTCACACACACTTGTATATGCTAGTATTTTTATAATTGATGATAACGTACCAGACGGTTTTTGTGAGTCATACTGATATGAAATATGCCTTCAGCACTACACTACTATATGTACAATTTAACTTTGCACTACAAGAGATATGAAGGAACTGGTAACTTAAACTATGTAATACTTATTATCTACCTAGACACCTTTTGTATTAAAGATCTCGAATTTTATTTCGTTGGATTATTATCATCCAGCTGTAATCCCAAAACTCTATTAATATTTCACTCAAGTCAAGGGGTAACTAGACCTGATCTTCTGACAACCTGTTATAAAAACCAGAAACAGACTAATACTAGAGGGAAGATCTTCTAGTATTCTCTGGAGATGTCTATACTTAATAGATATCGCCATTTTGTAAAACCACACACCTGTCTTATCACACACTTGTATTGTCTTACCACACACCTGTCTTATCACACACTTGTATTGTCTTACCACACACCTGTCTTATCACACACTTGTATTGTCTTACCAACCACCTTTCTTATCACACACTTATATTGTCTTACCACACACCTTTCTTACCACACACCTGTCTTATCACACTTGTATTGTCTTACCACACACCTGTCTTATCACACACTTGTATTGTCTTACCACACACCTTTCTTATCACACACTTGTATTGCCTTACCACACACCTTTCTTACCACACACCTGTCTTTAGCACACACCTGTCATACCTTACCACACACCTGTTATACCTTACCACACACCTGTTATATCTTACCGCACACCTGTTTTACTACACACCTATAAGAACATAAAGAAGAAACACTGCAGCAGGCCTACTGACCCATACGAGGGAGGTCCAAGTCACATCCCGGCTTAAATCAGTGCCTTAACCTACTCAGGTCAGGTCACATCCACCTAAGGGAGGAGCACGGCATCTGACCTAGTAGCACAAGCTAGTCAGGTCCAACTCACACCCACTCATGCATTTATCTAACCTATTTTTAAAACTACACAGCGTCTATGACGGTACTCGGGAGTTTGTTCCACTCATCCACAACTCTATTACCAAACCTGTCTTACTACACAGTTGTCTTAGCATACACCTGTCTTATCGCACATATGTCATACTACACACCTGTCTTAAATTACCACATACCTATTTTAGCACACACCTGTATTACCACACCCCTGTCTTAGCAAAAAGGTGTCTTAGACAAATATCTCAGCACACATCTGTCTTAGCAGACAAATGTCTCAGCACACATCTGTCTTAGCACACAGGTATCTTAGCACACATCTGTCTTAGGCACACAAGTGCTTTAGGCACACAAGTGCCTTAGGCACACAAGTACCTTAGCACACAGGTGTCTTCGCACACACCTGTCATAGCACACATCTGTTTAGCAGACAAGTATCTTAGCATACATCTGTCTTCGGAGACAGGTGTCTTAGCACACACCTGTCTTAGCAGACAGGCAGACAGGTGTCTTAGCACACACCTGGGTTAGCACACAGTTGATTTAGCACACACCTGTCTTAGCACATACCTGTCTTAGCACACATCTGTCTTAGCAGACAAGTAGGTATCTTACCTTAGTAAGGTGAGTGTAGTAGGTAGGTCGCTGAGTTGAGTACAATAACATAAACTGTAGTGGTAGTGAAGTGAGGTAGATGGTGTACGTTAACCTGCTGAGTGGCTGCCAAGACGGGTGAGAGAGTATCCAGTCTACCGGACCTGTGGGGTGGTAGTGATGATGGTGGTAATGGTAGTAGTAGTGGTGATGGCGATAGTGGTAATGGTAGTAGTAGTGGTGGTGGTGGTGATAGTGCTAATGGTAGTAGTAGTGGTGATTGTGGTGTTGGTACTGGTGTTGATAGTGGTGGTGATGGTGATAGTGGTAATGGTAGTAGTAGTGGTGATTGTGGTGTTGGTACTGGTGTTGATAGTGGTAGTGCTAGTGGTGGTGGTGGTAGTGGTGGTGGTGGTACCGGTGGTGGTGGTACCAGTGGTGGTGGTGGTACCGGTGGTGGTGGTACCGGTGGTGGTGGTACCGGTGGTGGTGGTACCGGTGGTGGTGGTACTGGAGGTGGTGGAACCGGTGGTGGTGGTACCGGTGGTGGTGGTACCGGTGGTGGTGGTACCGGTGGTGGTGGTACCGGTGGTGGTGGTACTGGTGGTGGTGGTACCGGTGGTGGTGGTACTGGTGGTGGTGGTACTGGTGGTGGTGGTACTGGTGGTGGTGGTACCGGTGGTGGTGGTACTGGTGGTGGTGGTACTGGTGGTGGTGGTGGTGGTACTGGTGGTGGTGGTACTGGTGGTGGTGGTACTGGTGGTGATGGTACCGGTGGTGGTGGTACCGGTGGTGGTGGTACCGGTGGTGGTGGTACTGGTGGTGGTGGTACTGGTGGTGGTAGTACTGGTGGTGGTGGTACTGGTGGTGGTGGTACCGGTGGTGGTGATACCGGTGGTGGTGGTACCGGTGGTGGTGGTACCGGTGGTGGTGGTACTGGTGGTGGTGGTACTGGTGGTGGTGGCACCGGTGGTGGTGGTACCGGTGGTGGTGGTGGTACCGGTGATGGTGGTACCGGTGGTGGTGGTACTGGTGGTGGTGGTACCGGTGGTGGTGGTACTGGTGGTGGTGGTACTGGTGGTGGTGGTACTGGTGGTGGTGGTGGTGGTACTGGTGGTGGTGGTACCGGTGGTGGTGGTACTGGTGGTGGTGGTACTGGTGGTGGTGGTACCGGTGGTGGTGGTACTGGTGGTGGTGGTACCGGTGGTGGTGGTACCGGTGGTGGTGGTACTGGTGTTGGTGGTACTGGTGGTGGTGGTACTAGTGGTGGTGGTACTGGTGGTGGTGGTACCGGTGGTGGTGGTACTTTTGGTGGTGGTACCGGTGGTGGTGGTACCGGTGGTGGTGGTACTGGTGGTGGTGGTACTGGTGGTGGTGGTACTGGTGGTGGTGGTACTGGTGGTGGTGGTACCGGTGGTGGTGGTACCGGTGGTGGTGGTACTGGTGGTGGTGGTACTGGTGGTGGTGGTACCGGTGGTGGTGGTACCGGTGGTGGTGGTACTGGTGGTGGTGGTACCGGTGGTGGTGGTACCGGTGGTGGTGGTACTGGTGGTGGTGGTACTGGTGGTGGTGGTACTGGTGGTGGTGGTACCGGTGGTGGTGGTGGTACTGGTGGTGGTGGTACTGGTGGTGGTGGTACTGGTGGTGGTGGTACCGGTGGTGGTGGTACTGGTGGTGGTGGTACGGGTGGTGGTGGTACTGGTGGTGGTGGTACCGGTGGTGGTGGTACTGGTGGTGGTGGTACTGGTGGTGGTAGTACTGGTGGTGGTGGTACCGGTGGTGGTGGTACTGGTGGTGGTGGTACTGGTGGTGGTGGTACTGGTGGTGGTGGTACTGGTGGTGGTAGTACTGGTGGTGGTGGTACCGGTGGTGGTGGTACTGGTGGTGGTGGTACTGGTGGTGGTGGTACTGGTGGTGGTACTGGTGGTGGTGGTACTGGTGGTGGTGGTACTGGTGGTGGTAGTACTGGTGGTGGTGGTATCGGTGGTGGTGGTACTGGTGGTGGTGGTACTGGTGGTGGTGGTACTGGTGGTGGTAGTACTGGTGGTGGTGGTACTGGTGGTGGTGGTACTGGTGGTGGTGGTACTGGTGGTGGTGGTACTGGTGGTGGTGGTACTGGTGGTGGTGGTACTGGTGGTGGTAGTACTGGTGGTGGTGGTACCGGTGGTGGTGGTACTGGTGGTGGTGGTACTGGTGGTGGTACTGGTGGTGGTGGTACTGGTGGTGGTACTGGTGGTGGTGGTACTGGTGGTGGTGGTACTGGTGGTGGTGGTACTGGTGGTGGTACTGGTGGTGGTGGTACTGGTGGTGGTGGTACTGGTGGTGGTGGTACTGGTGGTGGTACTGGTGGTGGTGGTACTGGTGGTGGTGGTACTGGTGGTGGTGGTACTGGTGGTGGTGGTACTGGTGGTGGTGGTACTGGTGGTGGTGGTACTGGTGGTGGTGGTACTGGTGGTGGTGGTACTGGTGGTGGTGGTACTGGTGGTGGTGGTACTGGTGGTGGTGGTACTGGTGGTGGTGGTAGCACTGGTGGTGGTGGTACTGGTGGTGATGGTGGTACTGGTGGCTGTGGTAGTACCGGTGGCGGTGGTAGTACTGGTGGTGGTTGTAGTGGTGGTGGTACTGGTGGTGGTACTGGTGGTGCTGGTACTGGTGGTGGTACTGGTGGTGGTGGCAGTAGTGGTGGTGGTGGTGGTAGTACTGGTGGTGGTGGTACTGGTGGTGGTGGTACTGGTGGTGGTGGTACCGGTGGTGGTGGTACTGGTGGTGGTACTGGTGGTACTGGTGGTGGTGGTACTGGTGGTGGTGGTACTGGTGGTGGTGGTACTGGTGGTGGTGGTACTGGTGGTGGTACTGGTGGTGGTGGTACCGGTGGTGGTGGTACTGGTGGTGGTGGTACTGGTGGTGGTGGTACTGGTGGTGGTGGTACTGGTGGTGGTGGTACTACTGGTGGTGGTGGTACCGGTGGTGGTGGTACCGGTGGTGGTGGTACCGGTGGTGGTGGTACTGGTGGTACTGGTGGTGGTGGTACTGGTGGTGGTGGTACTGGTGGTGGTGGTACTGGTGGTGGTGGTACTGGTGGTGGTGGTACTGGTGGTGGTGGTACTGGTGGTGGTACTGGTGGTGGTGGTACTGGTGGTGGTGGTACTGGTGGTGGTGGTACTGGTGGTGGTGGTACTGGTGGTGGTGGTACTGGTGGTGGTACTGGTGGTGGTACTGGTGGTGGTGGTACTGGTGGTGGTACTGGTGGTGGTGGTACTGGTGGTGGTGGTACTGGTGGTGGTACTGGTGGTGGTGGTACTGGTGGTGGTGGTACTGGTGGTGGTGGTACTGGTGGTGGTGGTACTGGTGGTGGTGGTACTGGTGGTGGTACTGGTGGTGGTGGTACTGGTGGTGGTGGTACTGGTGGTGGTACTGGTGGTGGTGGTACTGGTGGTGGTACTGGTGGTGGTGGTACTGGTGGTGGTGGTACTGGTGGTGGTGGTACTGGTGGTGGTGGTGGTGGTGGTACTGGTGGTGGTGCTGGTGGTGGTGGTACTGGTGGTGGTGGTACTGGTGGTGGTGGTACTGGTGGTGGTGGTACCGGTGGTGGTGGTACTGGTGGTGGTGGTACTGGTGGTACTGGTGGTGGTACCGGTGGTGGTGGTACTGGTGGTGGTGGTACTGGTGGTGGTGGTACTGGTGGTGGTGGTACTGGTGGTGGTGGTACTGGTGGTGGTACTGGTGGTGGTGGTACTGGTGGTGGTGGTACTGGTGGTGGTACTTGTGGTGGTGGTACTGGTGGTGGTGGTACTGGTGGTGGTGGTGGTACTGGTGGTGGTGGTACTGGTGGTGGTGGTACTGGTGGTGGTGGTACTGGTGGTGGTACTGGTGGTGGTGGTACTGGTGGTGGTGGTACTGGTGGTGGTACTGGTGGTGGTGGTACTGGTGGTGGTGGTACTGGTGGTGGTACTGGTGGTGGTGGTACTGGTGGTGGTGGTACTGGTGGTGGTACTGGTGGTGGTGGTACTGGTGGTGGTGGTACTGGTGGTGGTGGTACTGGTGGTGGTGGTACTGGTGGTGGTGGTACTGGTGGTGGTGGTACTGGTGGTGGTGGTACTGGTGGTGGTGGTACTGGTGGTGGTGGTACTGGTGGTGGTGGTACTGGTGGTGGTACTGGTGGTGGTGGTACTGGTGGTGGTGGTACTGGTGGTGGTGGTACTGGTGGTGGTACTGGTGGTGGTGGTACTGGTGGTGGTGGTACTGGTGGTGGTGGTACTGGTGGTGGTACTGGTGGTGGTGGTAGTGTTGGTGGTACTGGTGGTGGTGGTAGTGTTGGTGGTGGTACTGGTGGTGGTGGTACTGGTGGTGGTGGTACTGGTGGTGGTACTGGTGGTGGTGGTACTGGTGGTGGTAGGTACTGGTGGTGGTGGTACCGGTGGTGGTACTGGTGGTACTGGTGGTGGTACCGGTGGTGGTGGTACTGGTGGTGGTGGTACTGGTGGTGGTACTGGTGGTGGTGGTACTGGTGGTGGTAGTACTGGTGGTGGTGGTACTGGTGGTGGTACTGGTGGTGGTGGTACTGGTGGTGGTACTGGTGGTGGTGGTACTGGTGGTGGTGGTACTGGTGGTGGTACTGGTGGTGGTGGTACCGGTGGTGGTACTGGTGGTGGTGGTACTGGTGGTGGTGGTACTGGTGGTGGTACTGGAGGTGGTGGTACTGGTGGTGGTGGTACTGGTGGTGGTGGTACTGGAGGTGGTGGTACTGGTGGTGGTGGTACTGGTGGTGGTACTGGTGGTGGTGGTACTGGTGGTGGTACTGGTGGTGGTACTGGTGGTGGTACTGGTGGTGGTACTGGTGGTGGTGGTACTGGTGGTGGTGGTACTGGTGGTGGTGGTACTGGTGGTGGTACTGGTGGTGGTACTGGTGGTGGTGGTACTGGTGGTGGTACTGGTGGTGGTGGTACTGGTGGTGGTACTGGTGGTGGTACTGGTGGTGGTACTGGTGGTGGTCCTCGTGGTGGTACTGGTGGTGGTGGTACTGGTGGTGGTGGTACTGGTGGTGGTGGTACTGGTGGTGGTACTGGTGGTGGTGGTACTGGTGGTGGTGGTACTGGTGGTGGTGGTACTTGTGGTGGTACTGATGGTGGTACTGGTGGTGGTGGTACTGGTGGTGGTACTGGTGGTGGTGGTACTGGTGGTGGTGGTACTGGTGGAGGTACTGGTGGTGGTGGTACTGGTGGTGGTGGTACTGGTGGTGGTACTGGTGGTGGTGGTACTGGTGGTGGTGGTACTGGTGGTGGTACTGGTGGTGGTGGTACTGGTGGTGGTACTGGTGGTGGTGGTACTGGTGGTGGTACTGGTGGTGGTGGTACTGGTGGTGGTGGTACTGGTGGTGGTACTGGTGGTGGTGGTACTGGTGGTGGTGGTACTGGTGGTGGTACTGGTGGTGGTGGTACTGGTGGTGGTGGTACTGGTGGTGGTACTGGTGGTGGTTGTACTGGTGGTGGTACTGGTGGTGGTGGTACTGGTGGTACTGGCGGTGGTGGTGGTGGTGGTGGTACCGGTGGTGGTGGTGGTGGTGGTACTGGTGGTGGTGGTACTGGTGGTGGTACTGGTGGTACTGGTGGTGGTGGTGGTGGTACTGGTGGTGGTGGTACCGGTGGTGGTGGTACTAGTGGTGGTGGTGGTGGTGGTGGTACTGGTGGTGGTGGTGGTGGTGGTACTGGTGGTGGTACTGCTGGTGGTGGTACTTGTGGTGGTGGTACTTGTGGTGGTGGTACTGGTGGTGGTGGTACTGGTGGTGGTACTGGTGGTGGTGGTACTGGTGGTGGTACTGGTGGTGGTGGTACTGGTGGTGGTGGTACTGGTGGTGGTACTGGTGGTGGTGGTACTGGTGGTGGTGGTACTGGTGGTGGTACTGGTGGTGGTACTGGTGGTGGTACTGGTGGTGGTACTGGTGGTGGTACTGGTGGTGGTGGTACTGGTGGTGGTGGTACTGGTGGTGGTGGTACTGGTGGTGGTGGTACTGGTGGTGGTGGTACTGGTGGTGGTACTGGTGGTGGTGGTACTGGTGGTGGTACTGGTGGTGGTGGTACTGGTGGTGGTACTGGTGGTGGTGGTACTGGTGGTGGTGGTACTGGTGGTGGTACTGGTGGTGGTACTGGTGGTGGTACTGGTGGTGGTGGTACTGGTGGTGGTCGTCCTGGTGGTGGTACTCGTGGTGGTGGTACTTGTGGTGGTGGTACTGGTGGTGGTACTGGTGGTGGTGGTTCTGGTGGTGGTACTGGTGGTGGTGGTACTGGTGGTGGTGGTACTGGTGGTGGTACTGGTGGTGGTGGTACTGGTGGTGGTGGTACTGGTGGTGGTACTGGTGGTGGTGGTACTGGTGGTGGTGGTACTGGTGGTGGTACTGGTGGTGGTGGTACTGGTGGTGGTGGTACTGGTGGTGGTGGTACTGGTGGTGGTACTGGTGGTGGTACTGGTGGTGGTGGTACTGGTGCTGGTACTGGTGGTGGTGGTACCGGTGGTGGTGGTACTGGTGGTGGTACTGGTGGTGGTGGTACTGGTGGTGGTACTGGTGGTGGTGGTACTGGTGGTGGTGGTACTGGTGGTGGTACTGGAGGTGGTGGTACTGGTGGTGGTGGTACTGGTGGTGGTGGTACTGGAGGTGGTGGTACTGGTGGTGGTGGTACTGGTGGTGGTACTGGTGGTGGTGGTACTGGTGGTGGTACTGGTGGTGGTGGTACTGGTGGTGGTGGTACTGGTGGTGGTACTGGTGGTGGTACTGGTGGTGGTACTGGTGGTGGAATATATGTATCTTTTATAAGTTCAGTATTATATTCATTTATGTTCAAATAACATAGCTGAATGTATCGCTTCGTTAATCTGTGTAACTTACCATGTAGCTCCTAGCTTATCTTCGTAGTTCCTAGCTTACCATGTAGCTCCTAGCTTATCTTCGTAGTTCCTAGCTTACCATGTAGCTCCTAGCTTATCTTCGTCGTTCCTAGCTTACCATGTAGCTCCTAGCTTATCTTCGTAGTTCCTAGCTTACCATGTAGCTCCTAGCTTATCTTCGTAGTTCCTAGCTTACCATGTAGCTCCTAGCTTATCTTCGTAGTTCCTAGCTTACCATGTAGCTCCTAGCTTATCTTCGTAGTTCCTAGCTTACCATGTAGCTCCTAGCTTATCTTCGTAGTTCCTAGCTTACCATATAGCTCCTAGCTTATCTTCGTAGTTCCTAGCTTACCATGTAGCTCCTAGCTTATCTTCGCAGTTCCTAACTTACCATGTAGCTCCTAGCTTATCTTCGTAGTTCCTAGCTTACCATGTAGCTCCTAGCTTATCTTCGTAGTTCCTAGCTTACCATGTAGCTCCTAGCTTATCTTCGTAGTTCCTAGCTTACCATGTAGCTCCTAGCTTATCTTCGTAGTTCCTAGCTTACCATGTAGCTCCTAGCTTATCTTCGTAGTTCCTAGCTTACCATGTAGCTCCTAGCTTATCTTCGCAGTTCCTAACTTACCATGTAGCTCCTAGCTTATCTTCGTAGTTCCTAGCTTACCATGTAGCTCCTAGCTTATCTTCGTAGTTCCTAGCTTACCATGTAGCTCCTAGCTTATCTTCGTAGTTCCTAGCTTACCATGTAGCTCCTAGCTTATCTTCGTAGTTCCTAGCTTACCATGTAGCTCCTAGCTTATCTTCGTAGTTCCTAGCTTACCATGTAGCTCCTAGCTTATCTTCGTAGTTCCTAGCTTACCATGTAGCTCCTAGCTTATCTTCGCAGTTCCTAACTTACCATGTAGCTCCTAGCTTATCTTCGTAGTTCCTAGCTTACCATGTAGCTCCTAGCTTATCTTCGCAGTTCCTAGCTTACCATGTAGCTCCTAGCTTATCTTCGTAGTTCCTAGCTTACCATGTAGCTCCTAGCTTATCTTCGTAGTTCCTAGCTTACCATGTAGCTCCTAGCTTATCTTCGTAGTTCCTAGCTTACCATGTAGCTCCTAGCTTATCTTCGTAGTTCCTAGCTTACCATGTAGCTCCTAGCTTATTGTTGCGGCCCCCTGCCAAACTAGCGGTTAAATAGTTAACCTGCCGGCCGGCAGTACCACTGGGTACGTCATCAAACCCAATGTGGGGACTGCTGAGCCGGCCTTAGAACAGTAAGTGCCTGAGCGCCTCGCTGTACGCACCTAAGCAGTAGGTACCTGAACACCTAAGGGTACAGTCTACTGGCTTTAGCAACAGTATGTACCTGAGCGCCTCACGGTACGCACCGCAGTAGTAAGTACCTGGGTGCCTCACGGTACGCACCGCAGTAGTAAGTTCCTGAGTGCCTCACGGTGCACATCTAAGCAGTAGGTACCTGACCACCTAAGGGTACAGTCTACTGGCTTTAGTAACAGTATGTACCTGAGCGCCTCAGGATACGCACCTAAGCAGTAGGTACCTGAACACCTAAGGGTACACGTCTACTGGCTTCAGCAACATTAAGTACCTGAACTCCTCAGGGTACACATCTACGCAGTAGGTACCTGACCACCTAATCGTACCTATCTACTGGCGTTAGAAGAACCGCTCACCGCAGCTCACTGAGTCTGTTGGCCTCAGTTACTTGACGGCCGCATTCAGTGAGCTTGCAGCATGGTGTTCGGCTAGCGGTGTGTCAACCGGCTTTGGAGAGGATTTATTGGACTACCGGTGATGTCTGTGGACTCACCGTCTACGTTGATCAACTGTGGGCCGGAATCATCAGATGCTGTTTGGTGGGACATTACATGAAGAAAAGGTTGGAGTGTTACACTGAACTGGGCCAGGACCGTAGTGTGACACTTAGGAACGTATGATGGAGTGGAACACTGAGATATGCACAGGACCGTAGTGGAACACTGAGATGAAAAGGGTGTCGTGGGACACTGAAGATGGCCTGGTTGTAGTGTACACTGAATAGTGTCATGTGACTGGTCTCGTGTCGTGAGAAGCAGTTGATTGTAATTTATTATTATACAAATGTTATTTATAATTTATTATTTTAGCATAGAGATATATATATATATATATATATATATATATATATATATATATATATATATAGTGACACAGTAGTGTCAAGAGTTGTACCCTGTGTAGGGTTATGAATTATTTATTATTTTAGTAAAATGCTGATTATAATTTATTATAGTAACATGTACATATTATATATCATAGTTCAAATACCTCTAGACCAAAGATAGTTGATTAAAGATTAATTTATTTTAATGTGTGTATTTATGTATCCCGAACTCTGTAGGAGTAAATCTTATCTTCTTAGTAGTCCTAGCTTACCATGTAGATCCTAGCTTATCTTCTTAGTTCCTAGCTTACCATGTAGCTCCTAGCTTATCTTCGTAGTTCCTAGCTTACCATGTAGCTCCTAGCTTATCTTCGTAGTTCCTAGCTTACCATGTAGCTCCTAGCTTATCTTCGTAGTTCCTAGCTTACCATGTAGCTCCTAGCTTATCTTCGTAGTTCCTAGCTTACCATGTAGCTCCTAGCTTATCTTCGCAGTTCCTAGCTTACCATGTAGCTCCTAGCTTATCTTCGCAGTTCCTAGCTTACCATGTAGCTCCTAGCTTATCTTCGTAGTTCCTAGCTTACCATGTAGCTCCTAGCTTATCTTCGTAGTTCCTAGCTTACCATGTAGCTCCTACCTTATCTTCGTAGTTCCTAGCTTACCACTGTAGCTCCTAGCTTATCTTCGTAGTTCCTAGCTTACCATGTAGCTCCTAGCTTATCTTCGTAGTTCCTAGCTTACCACTGTAGCTCCTAGCTTATCTTCGTAGTTCCTAGCTTACCATGTAGCTCCTAGCTTATCTTCGTAGTTCCTAGCTTACCACTGTAGCTCCTAGCTTATCTTCGTAGTTCCTAGCTTACCACTGTAGCTCCTAGCTTATCTTCGTAGTTCCTAGCTTACCATGTAGCTCCTAGCTTATCTTCGTAGTTCCTAGCTTACCATGTAGCTCCTAGTAGCCTAGCTTATCTTCGTAGTTCCATGTAGCTCCTAGCTTATCTTCGTAGTTCCTGCTTAGTAGCTCCTAGCTTATCTTCGCAGTTCCTAGCTTACCATGTAGCTCCTAGCTTATCTTCGTAGTTCCTAGCTTACCATGTAGCTCCTAGCTTATCTTTGCAGTTCCTAGCTTACCATGTAGCTTCTAGCTTATCTTCGTAGTTCCTAGCTTACCACTGTAGCTCCTAGCTTATCTTCGCAGTTCCTAGCTTACCATGTAGCTCCTAGCTTATCTTCGTAGTTCCTAGCTTACCATGTAGCTCCTAGCTTATCTTCGCAGTTCCTAGCTTACCATGTAGCTCCTAGCTTATCTTCGTAGTTCCTAGCTTACCATGTAGCTCCTAGCTTATCTTCGTAGTTCCTAGCTTACCACTGTAGCTCCTAGCTTATCTTCGTAGTTCCTAGCTTACCATGTAGCTCCTAGCTTATCTTCGTAGTTCCTAGCTTACCATGTAGCTCCTAGCTTATCTTCGTAGTTCCTAGCTTACCATGTAGCTCCTAGCTTATCTTCGTAGTTCCTAGCTTACCACTGTAGCTCCTAGCTTATCTTCGTAGTTCCTAGCTTACCATGTAGCTCCTAGCTTATCTTCGTAGTTCCTAGCTTACCACTGTAGCTCCTAGCTTATCTTCGTAGTTCCTAGCTTACCATGTAGCTCCTAGCTTATCTTCGTAGTTCCTAGCTTACCACTGTAGCTCCTAGCTTATCTTCGTAGTTCCTAGCTTACCACTGTAGCTCCTAGCTTATCTTCGTAGTTCCTAGCTTACCATGTAGCTCCTAGCTTATCTTCGTAGTTCCTAGCTTACCATGTAGCTCCTAGCTTATCTTCGTAGTTCCTAGCTTACCATGTAGCTCCTAGCTTATCTTCGTAGTTCCTAGCTTACCATGTAGCTCCTAGCTTATCTTCGTAGTTCCTAGCTTACCACTGTAGCTCCTAGCTTATCTTCGTAGTTCCTAGCTTACCATGTAGCTCCTAGCTTATCTTCGTAGTTCCTAGCTTACCACTGTAGCTCCTAGCTTATCTTCGTAGTTCCTAGCTTACCACTGTAGCTCCTAGCTTATCTTCGTAGTTCCTAGCTTACCATGTAGCTCCTAGCTTATCTTCGTAGTTCCTAGCTTACCATGTAGCTCCTAGCTTATCTTCGTAGTTCCTAGCTTACCATGTAGCTCCTAGCTTATCTTCGTAGTTCCTAGCTTACCACTGTAGCTCCTAGCTTATCTTCGTAGTTCCTAGCTTACCATGTAGCTCCTAGCTTATCTTCGTAGTTCCTAACTTACCATGTAGCTCCTAGCTTATCTTCGTAGTTCCTAGCTTACCATGTAGCTCCTAGCTTATCTTCGTAGTTCCTAGCTTACCATGTAGCTCCTAGCTTATCTTCGTAGTTCCTAGCTTACCATGTAGCTCCTAGCTTATCTTCGCAGTTCCTAGCTTACCATGTAGCTCCTAGCTTATCTTCGTAGTTCCTAGCTTACCATGTAGCTCCTAGCTTATCTTCGTAGTTCCTAGCTTACCACTGTAGCTCCTAGCTTATCTTCGTAGTTCCTAGCTTACCACTGTAGCTCCTAGCTTATCTTCGTAGTTCCTAGCTTACCATGTAGCTCCTAGCTTATCTTCGTAGTTCCTAGCTTACCACTGTAGCTCCTAGCTTATCTTCGTAGTTCCTAGCTTACCATGTAGCTCCTAGCTTATCTTCGTAGTTCCTAGCTTACCACTGTAGCTCCTAGCTTATCTTCGTAGTTCCTAGCTTACCATGTAGCTCCTAGCTTATCTTCGCAGTTCCTAGCTTACCATGTAGCTCCTAGCTTATCTTCGTAGTTCCTAGCTTACCATGTAGCTCCTAGCTTATCTTCGTAGTTCCTAGCTTACCATGTAGCTCCTAGCTTATCTTCGTAGTTCCTAGCTTACCACTGTAGCTCCTAGCTTATCTTCGTAGTTCCTAGCTTACCATGTAGCTCCTAGCTTATCTTCGTAGTTCCTAGCTTACCACTGTAGCTCCTAGCTTATCTTCGTAGTTCCTAGCTTACCATGTAGCTCCTAGCTTATCTTCGTAGTTCCTAGCTTACCACTGTAGCTCCTAGCTTATCTTCGTAGTTCCTAGCTTACCATGTAGCTCCTAGCTTATCTTCGCAGTTCCTAGCTTACCATGTAGCTCCTAGCTTATCTTCGTAGTTCCTAGCTTACCACTGTAGCTCCTAGCTTATCTTCGCAGTTCCTAGCTTACCATGTAGCTCCTAGCTTATCTTCGCAGTTCCTAGCTTACCATGTAGCTCCTAGCTTATCTTCGTAGTTCCTAGCTTACCACTGTAGCTCCTAGCTTATCTTCGTAGTTCCTAGCTTACCATGTAGCTCCTAGCTTATCTTCGTCGTTCCTAGCTTACCACTGTAGCTCCTAGCTTATCTTCGTAGTTAGTAGCTTACCATGTAGCTCCTAGCTTATCTTCGTAGTTCCTAGCTTACCACTGTAGCTCCTAGCTTATCTTCGTAGTTCCTAGCTTACCATGTAGCTCCTAGCTTATCTTCGCAGTTCCTAGCTTACCATGTAGCTCCTAGCTTATCTTCGCAGTTCCTAGCTTACCATGTAGCTCCTAGCTTATCTTCGCACTTCCTAGCTTCCCATGTAGCTCCTAGCTTATCTTCGCAGTTCCTAGCTTACCATGTAGCTCCTAGCTTATCTTCGCAGTTCCTAGCTTACCATGTAGCTCCTAGCTTATCTTCGCAGTTCCTAGCTTACCATGTAGCTCCTAGCTTATCTTCGCAGTTCCTAGCTTACCATGTAGCTCCTAGCTTATCTTCGCAGTTCCTAGCTTTCCATGTAGCTCCTAGCTTATCTTCGCAGTTCCTAGCTTACCATGTAGCTCCTAGCTTATCTTCGCAGTTCCTTGCTTACCACTGTAGCTCCTAGCTTATCTTCGCAGTTCCTAGCTTACCATTTAGCTCCTAGCTTATCTTCGCAGTTCTTAGCTTACCATGTAGCTCCTAGCTTATCTTCGCAGTTCCTAGCTTACCATGTAGCTCCTAGCTTATCTTCGCAGTTCCTAGCTTACCACTGTAGCTCCTAGCTTATCTTCGCAGTTCCTAGCTTACCATGTAGCTCCTAGCTTATCTTCGCAGTTCCTAGCTTACCATGTAGCTCCTAGCTTATCTTCGTAGTTCCTAGCTTACCATTTAGCTCCTAGCTTATCTTCGCAGTTCCTAGCTTACCATGTAGCTCCTAGCTTATCTTCGTAGTTCCTAGCTTACCATGTAGCTCCTAGCTTATCTTCGCAGTTCCTAGCTTACCATGTAGCTCCTAGCTTATCTTCGTAGTTCCTAGCTTACCATGTAGCTCCTAGCTTATCTTTGCAGTTCCTAGCTTACCATTCCTAGCTCCTAGCTTATCTTCGCAGTTCCTAGCTTACCATGTAGCTCCTAGCTTATCTTCGTAGTTCAGTTCCTAGCTTACCATGTAGCTCCTAGCTTATCTTCGTAGTTCCTAGCTTACCATGTAGCTCCTAGCTTATCTTCGCAGTTCCTAGCTTACCATGTAGCTCCTAGCTTATCTTCGTAGTTCCTAGCTTACCATGTAGCTCCTAGCTTATCTTCGCAGTTCCTAGCTTACCATGTAGCTCCTAGCTTATCTTCGTAGTTCCTAGCTTACCATGTAGCTCCTAGCTTATCTTCGCAGTTCCTAGCTTACCATGTAGCTCCTAGCTTATCTTCGTAGTTCCTAGCTTACCATGTAGCTCCTATCTTATCTTCGCAGTTCCTAGCTTAGCTCCTATTATCTTCGTAGTTCCTAGCTTACCACTGTAGCTCCTAGCTTATCTTCGCAGTAGTTCCTAGCTTACCATGTAGCTCCTAGCTTATCTTCGTAGTTCCTAGCTTACCATGTAGCTCCTAGCTTATCTTCGTAGTTCCTAGCTTACCATGTAGCTCCTAGCTTATCTTCGCAGTTCCTAGCTTACCATGTAGCTCCTAGCTTATCTTCGTAGTTCCTAGCTTACCATGTAGCTCCTAGCTTATCTTCGTAGTTCCTAGCTTACCATGTAGCTCCTAGCTTATCTTCGTAGTTCCTAGCTTACCATGTAGCTCCTAGCTTATCTTCGTAGTTCCTAGCTTACCATGTAGCTCCTAGCTTATCTTCGTAGTTCCTAGCTTACCATGTAGCTCCTAGCTTATCTTCGTAGTTCCTAGCTTACCATGTAGCTCCTAGCTTATCTTCGTAGTTCCTAGCTTACCATGTAGCTCCTAGCTTATCTTCGTAGTTCCTAGCTTACCATGTAGCTCCTAGCTTATCTTCGTAGTTCCTAGCTTACCATGTAGCTCCTAGCTTATCTTCGTAGTTCCTAGCTTACCATGTAGCTCCTAGCTTATCTTCGCAGTTCCTAGCTTACCATGTAGCTCCTAGCTTATCTTCGTAGTTCCTAGCTTACCATGTAGCTCCTAGCTTATCTTCGTAGTTCCTAGCTTACCATGTAGCTCCTAGCTTATCTTCGTAGTTCCTAGCTTACCATGTAGCTCCTAGCTTATCTTCGCAGTTCCTAGCTTACCATGTAGCTCCTAGCTTATCTTCGTAGTTCCTAGCTTACCATGTAGCTCCTAGCTTATCTTCGTAGTTCCTAGCTTACCATGTAGCTCCTAGCTTATCTTCGTAGTTCCTAGCTTACCATGTAGCTCCTAGCTTATCTTCGTAGTTCCTAGCTTACCATGTAGCTCCTAGCTTATCTTCGTAGTTCCTAGCTTACCACTGTAGCTCCTAGCTTATCTTCGTAGTTCCTAGCTTACCATGTAGCTCCTAGCTTATCTTCGTAGTTCCTAGCTTACCATGTAGCTCCTAGCTTATCTTCGTAGTTCCTAGCTTACCATGTAGCTCCTAGCTTATCTTCGTAGTTCCTAGCTTACCATGTAGCTCCTAGCTTATCTTCGTAGTTCCTAGCTTACCATGTAGCTCCTAGCTTATCTTCGTAGTTCCTAGCTTACCATGTAGCTCCTAGCTTATCTTCGCAGTTCCTAGCTTACCATGTAGCTCCTAGCTTATCTTCGTAGTTCCTAGCTTACCATGTAGCTCCTAGCTTATCTTCGCAGTTCCTAGCTTACCATGTAGCTCCTAGCTTATCTTCGTAGTTTCTAGCTTACCACTGTAGCTCCTAGCTTATCTTCGTAGTTCCTTGCTTACCCTAGCTTATCTTCGCATGTAGCTCCTAGCTTATCTTCGTAGTTCCTAGCTTACCACTGTAGCTCCTAGCTTATCTTCGTAGTTCCTAGCTTACCATGTAGCTCCTAGCTTATCTTCGTAGTTCCTAGCTTACCATGTAGCTCCTAGCTTATCTTCGTAGTTCCTAGCTTACCATGTAGCTCCTAGCTTATCTTCGTCGTTCCTAGCTTACCACTGTAGCTCCTAGCTTATCTTCGTAGTTCCTAGCTTACCATGTAGCTCCTAGCTTATCTTCGCAGTTCCTAGCTTACCATGTAGCTCCTAGCTTATCTTCGCAGTTCCTAGCTTACCATGTAGCTCCTAGCTTATCTTCGCAGTTCCTAGCTTACCATGTAGCTCCTAGCTTATCTTCGTAGTTCCTAGCTTACCATGTAGCTCCTAGCTTATCTTCGTAGTTCCTAGCTTACCATGTAGCTCCTAGCTTATCTTCGTAGTTCCTAGCTTACCATGTAGCTCCTAGCTTATCTTCGTAGTTCCTAGCTTACCATGTAGCTCCTAGCTTATCTTCGTAGTTCCTAGCTTACCACTGTAGCTCCTAGCTTATCTTCGTAGTTCCTAGCTTACCATGTAGCTCCTAGCTTATCTTCGTAGTTCCTAGCTTACCATGTAGCTCCTAGCTTATCTTCGTAGTTCCTAGCTTCCTAGCTTACCATGTAGCTCCTAGCTTATCTTCGCAGTTCCTAGCTTACCATGTAGCTCCTAGCTTATCTTCGTAGTTCCTAGCTTACCATGTAGCTCCTAGCTTATCTTCGTAGTTCCTAGCTTACCATGTAGCTCCTAGCTTATCTTCGTAGTTCCTAGCTTACCATGTTAGCTCCTAGCTTATCTTCGTAGTTCCTAGCTTACCATGTAGCTCCTAGCTTATCTTCGCAGTTCCTAGCTTACCATGTAGCTCCTAGCTTATCTTCGTAGTTCCTAGCTTACCATGTAGCTCCTAGCTTATCTTCGCAGTTCCTAGCTTACCATGTAGCTCCTAGCTTATCTTCGTAGTTCCTAGCTTACCATGTAGCTCCTAGCTTATCTTCGTAGTTCCTAGCTTACCACTGTAGCTCCTAGTAGCTCCTAGCTTATCTTCGTAGTTCCTAGCTTACCATGTAGCTCCTAGCTTATCTTCGTAGTTCCTAGCTTACCACTGTAGCTTCTAGCTTATCTTCGTAGTTCCTAGCTTACCATGTAGCTCCTAGCTTATCTTCGTAGTTCCTAGCTTACCATGTAGCTCCTAGCTTATCTTCGCAGTTCCTAGCTTACCATGTAGCTCCTAGCTTATCTTCGTAGTTCCTAGCTTACCATGTAGCTCCTAGCTTATCTTCGTAGTTCCTAGCTTACCATGTAGCTCCTAGCTTATCTTCGTAGTTCCTAGCTTACCATGTAGCTCCTAGCTTATCTTCGTAGTTCCTAGCTTACCATGTAGCTCCTAGCTTATCTTCGTAGTTCCTAGCTTACCATGTAGCTCCTAGCTTATCTTCGTAGTTCCTAGCTTACCACTGTAGCTCCTAGCTTATCTTCGTAGTTCCTAGCTTACCATGTAGCTCCTAGCTTATCTTCGCAGTTCCTAGCTTACCATGTAGCTCCTAGCTTATTTTCGCAGTTCCTAGCTTACCATGTAGCTCCTAGCTTATCTTCGTAGTTCCTAGCTTACCATGTAGCTCCTAGCTTATCTTCGTAGTTCCTAGCTTACCATGTAGCTCCTAGCTTAGCTCCTAGCTTATCTTCGTAGTTCCTAGCTTACCATGTAGCTCCTAGCTTATCTTCGTAGTTCCTAGCTTACCACTGTAGCTCCTAGCTTATCTTCGTAGTTCCTAGCTTACCACTGTAGCTCCTAGCTTATCTTCGTAGTTCCTAGCTTACCACTGTAGCTCCTAGCTTATCTTCGTAGTTCCTAGCTTACCACTGTAGCTCCTAGCTTATCTTCGTAGTTCCTAGCTTACCATGTAGCTCCTAGCTTATCTTCGTAGTTCCTAGCTTACCATGTAGCTCCTAGCTTATCTTCGTAGTTCCTAGCTTACCACTGTAGCTCCTAGCTTATCTTCGTCGTTCCTAGCTTACCACTGTAGCTCCTAGCTTATCTTCGTAGTTCCTAGCTTACCATGTAGCTCCTAGCTTATCTTCGCAGCTCCTAGCTTACCATGTAGCTCCTAGCTTATCTTCGCAGTTCCTAGCTTACCATGTAGCTCCTAGCTTATCTTCGCAGTTCCTAGCTTACCATGTAGCTCCTAGCTTATCTTCGTAGTTCCTAGCTTACCATGTAGCTCCTAGCTTATCTTCGTAGTTCCTAGCTTACCATGTAGCTCCTAGCTTATCTTCGTAGTTCCTAGCTTACCATGTAGCTCCTAGCTTATCTTCGTAGTTCCTAGCTTACCATGTAGCTCCTAGCTTATCTTCGTAGTTCCTAGCTTACCACTGTAGCTCCTAACTTATCTTCGTAGTTCCTAGCTTACCAATGTAGCTCCTATCTTATCTTCGTAGTTCCTAGCTTACCACTGTAGCTCCTAGCTTATCTTCGTAGTTCCTAGCTTACCACTGTAGCTCCTAGCTTATCTTCGTAGTTCCTAGCTTACCATGTAGCTCCTAACTTATCTTCGCAGTTCCTAGCTTACCACTGTAGCTCCTAGCTTATCTTCGCATTTCCTAGCTTACCATGTAGCTCCTAGCTTATCTTCGTAGTTCCTAGCTTAACACTGTAGCTCCTAGCTTATCTTCGTAGTTCCTAGCTTACCACTGTAGCTCCTAGCTTATCTTCGTAGTTCCTAGCTTACCATGTAGCTCCTAGCTTATCTTCGTAGTTCCTAGCTTACCACTGTAGCTCCTAGCTTATCTTCGTAGTTCCTAGCTTACCACTGTAGCTCCTAGCTTATCTTCGTAGTTCCTAGCTTACCATTGTAGCTCCTAGCTTATCTTCGCAGTTCTTAGCTTACCACTGTAGGTCCTAGCTTACCTTCGTAGTTCCTAGCTTACCACTGCAGCTCCTAGCTTATCTTCGTAGTTCCTAGCTTACCACTGTAGCTCCTAGCTTATCTTCGTAGTTCCTAGCTTACCACTGTAGCTCCTAGCTTACCTTCGTAGTTCCTAGCTTACTACTGTAGCTTTAAGCTTATCTTCGTAGCTCCTAGCTTACATTAGTATCTCCTAGTCTACCTTCCTAGCTCCTGGCTTATTTTCGTAACTCCTAGCTTATATTAGTGGCTCGTAGCTTACTTTCGTAGCTTCTAGCTTATCTTTATAACTCGTAACTTACATTAGTAGCTCCTAGTTTACCACTGTAACTCCTAGCTTTTCTTCGTAACTCCTATCTTCCATTAGCAGCTCCTAATTTACCACTGTTGCTCCTAACTTACCACTGTTGCTCCTAACTTACCACTGTTGCTCCTAACTTACCACTGTTGCTCCTAACTTACCACTGTTGCTCCTAGCTTACCTCCGTAATTCCTAGCTCACCTCCGTAGCCTCTAGCTCACCTCCGTAGCCCCAATGACAAGCTAGGACGACCCAGGCTAGTGCTGCAGCCCAGGCGGCACGGTGTAGACCACCATACAAGACAGCCTCGGTCAGTGTCATCTCTGGCACTACGTCAGGTGTGTCAGCGTAGTTGTAGCGTGCTATGCCCAGTAGTACGGCCAGGGCAACTACCCAGGCACATGCCCACCCCACCACCACCTGCCACTGAAACACCCAACACACACGTGAAAAATGGTTATAATAATAAACATTAATTTTTAAGGAGTGGAGGGGTAAGCCAGCGTAAGGTCTCAGCCAGATGACTAAGTCCCGCGTCAGGAAACGTTTGTCCTGTTTCCTGACAAAGCTTAACTAACCTAACCCAACACAAGTGTCACAACACCTACAACGGCGCAACACTGGCTGTCACGTCAGAGTGTTCCATCCACAGTGTCATTAATATGTCATGTTAATGTTCATCCACACCTTGTTAAAATATGAAGCGATGTAAATATTTTAAATCCACATGTTAGGTGCGCTGTGATGTTTCTGTGACTGAATTCATATCTGCATAAATAACTCGTTATGAGTGTAACTAGTTATAAACATGTAAATAGTTCATTACCACTGACTTGTTTAGTTATCAAAACATGAGCACCAGTTCCTGGACCCATCATGTGCCTCTGTAATATGTACACTACGGTCTACACCATGGGTATGGTGTGCATAGTAAACCTAGTGAAATAACCAAGTCCGTCACGTATCATGTATCACACATGTATCACACAAGGTGTATAATATCTTCAGTTTGATATAAAATAGACATTAGGGAACTTTTAATATGTATCTCAGAAGGGGAAATTTAAAGTGTTTGTCTAATGTTTTTCCTTCGTCCAATTTTCGTTTATAACTCGAGAATGCCTTATCCGATCGGCATCAAATCTTCAACGCACGTTTACTGTAACTAGGGAAAACGTTAATGCAACTATTGGCATGCGCAGGTTTCTAGTTACTTTGATGTAAAATATTCCCTGATATTATTTCTGTGTAAAATCTAGCTGGACAATGTCTTAAAACTTTAGACACGAAATACTTGTCCTGTTTCCTGACAAACAAAACACCACCATCGCCACCATCTTATTATTCCTGCGTCGTGCCCTCATATTTTCACTTCATTGGCAAAACATTAAAAATTTTAAATCTAGTGCTTCATCGAGATTACTGATGTAAACTATGAAAAAAAAACATTTAATTAGGGCGAGGAGCGCTTCTTGAAGAACCTGTTTGGTTCGGGTATTAACATACTTCCAGGATTAAAACCACCTGTTGGTTCCTCTCATAGAGCCAGGCATTGATCCGGAGTGCCTCTTATACCGCGGGAGGGAGGTGGAGAGTGCTGGAGGCAGATGGGAAAAGAGTGGTGGAGAGAGATGGAAGGGGAGTGATGGAGAGATAGTATTGATTGCAGGTTCAGGTATCATTAAGGCCACAATTCACCATGTATAGTAACATTAGGTATAATATATGCACCTTCATATGATAACCCTATACTGCACGAATATGACAATATCCTGAGGCAGATTTTTACGAAAGTACTTAACCTTACTCTAGAAGACGGGCAGTGGAACCAAGCTACACTTCCAGTCAGACTAGGAGGCATTGGTGTCCGCAAGTCACCACAGATTGCGCTACCTGCTTTCCTGTCCTCATGCGTAGCATCCAAAGGGCTTGTAGCAGCGATTCTCCCTGAACATCTTAGGGACAAGATTGGAGTCCAGGACCAAAAGTTCGAAGTCATGATCTGGGATAATCTAACAGGCTCTGAAACCAGACCTGCTCCTCCCAACATCTACGAACAGTCGCACTGGGATGGCCCAATAGTGGAGAATATAGCCTCAACAGTGCTTCAGAGTGTGTCAGGGAAGGATACAGCCCGCCTCCTGGCAGTGAGAGCTCCTCGTGCAGGGGACTTTCTGTTGGCTGTTCCTAACTCCAGCCTTGGCACACGCCTCGACCCACAGACCATCCGCATTGGTGTTGCCCTTCGACTTGGCGCCTCTATTTTTGCCGAACACAGGTGTATTTGTGGCAGTGAAGCAGCAGACCGATTCCAGTACCATGGTCTTGTGTGCCGTAAATCCGAGGGAAAAATTGCAAGACATGAGGAGGTTAATAACATTATCAAGAGGAGCCTCACGACAGCCGGATGCCCAGAAGTAAGGGAGCCACCCCAACCATGCAGATCTGATGGCAGCCTGGACAGACGGTAAGCAGGTGGTGTGGGACTATACATGTGCATCAACCTTGGCTGATACCTATCTCCAATACACCAGGGAGGAAGGAGGGGCAGCTACCAGCTTCAGGGAATCCCAAAAGTCTAGAAAATATGGAGAACTTGCCCATCATTATATGTTTGTTCCCATAGACTCAGAGACCCTTGGCTCATGGGGAAAGAATGCATCTAAGTTCCTTAAGGAGCTAGGCAAAAGACTCATCATGGTAACTAGGGATCCCAGGGCAGCTAGTTTTCTGTTCCAGCGACTCAGTGCGGCTGTTCAGAGAGATAATGCCTGCTGTATTTTGGGCACACGCCCCAGCTCTGAGGAGCTGGATGAGATTTTCGCATTATAATCAGTGACAAACATGTATCTCTCACACCTCATGTACTGTGTGCCATCTTTGTATCAGCAATGTATCTCTTAAGTCTTTTGTACCATATTATGTAATAAAATATATATATTGGTAAAAAAGAACGAAAAAATGGGGTGGTAGGGGAAGTGGAATATTCAAATGGCTTCAGGAAGAAATCCGAATATTCTTCCTTGAAGCCTTTTTGTCCACTTCTCCGAGTCTATGCATCCCACAATTTACACCAGAGGTGGACACAATATATATATATATATATATATATATATATATATATATATATACATATATATATATATATATAATATATATATATACATATATACATATATATGTATATATATATATATATATATATATATATATATATATATATATATATATATATATATATATATCGTGCCGAATAGGTAAAATTGGTCAGTTAGCAAGAACTCATTTAAAATTAAGTCCATTCTAAAATTTTCTCTTATACATTTAAAGATATAATTTTTTCACTTACATTAATGCAAAAATTAATAATTTTGTAACAAAAGAACCTTAGAAAACTTACCTGACCTTATTATAACAAGCGCAATTTAATTTAGCCTAATCCAACTAAATAAATTTTAGATAAGTTTACAATAATTTAATAATAAACAAATACAATGAAATTTGTTTTTTTCGTTAGGTTCAGAAAGATTTTTGCGAAATGATTGCATACACAAATTTTGGCTTGCCTTATTCGGCAAGAAGAGCGTTGCTATTTAAGCCAAAATCGCAGTATTTCAGAATCAGTATTTCAATTTTGCCAGTTTCTTGTATAAAAAAAAAAGTTGGCATCACCACTGGCCAAAAACTTATCTCTAAGTAAGATTTACCAGCGGTTAAAGTTGGAAACCCACCTGATTCCAAGTTTTTTTTAACAGTGTAAGTAAAAGTTCAAATTTGCACTTAGACTGAACTTGTTGGGCATCATACTTCTTAGGAATACGTCATCATTAATGTTACCTGGAGGTTATTCCGGGGATCAACGCCCCCGCGGCCCGGTGCATGACCAGGCCTCCCGGTGGATCAGGGCCTGATCAACCAGGCTGTTACTGCTGGCCGCACACAGTCCAACGTACGAGCCACAGCCCGGCTGATCCGGCACTGACTTTAGGTATCTGTCCAGCTCTCTCTTGAAGGCAGCCAGGGGTTTATTGGTAATTCTCCTAATGCTTGATGAGAGGCTGTTGAACAGTCTTGGGCCCCGGACACTTATTGTGTTTTCTCTTATTGTACCAATGGCGCTCCTACGTTTAATTGGGGGTATTTTGCATCGCCTGCCCAGTCTTTTACTTTCGTAGGGAGTAATTTCTGTGTGCAGATTCGGGACCATTCCTTCCAGGATTTTCCAAGTGTAGATTATGATATATCTCTCCCTCCTGCGTTCCAACGAGTACAAGTCAAATGCTTCCAAGCGTTCCCAGTAGTTAAGGTGCTTGACAGAACTTATACGTGCAGTAAAGGATCTCTGTACACTCTCTAGATTTGCAATTTCACCTGCTTTGAATGGAGATGTTAATGTACAGCAGTATTCCAGCCTAGAGAGAACAAGTGATTTGAAAAGGATCATCATTGGCTTGGCATCTCTCGTTTTGAACGTTCTCATTATTCATCCTATCATTTTCTTTGCACTTGTGATCGTGGCACTGTTGTGATCCTTGAAAGTGAGATCCTCAGACATTACTACTCCCAGGTCTCTTACATTATTTTTCCGCTCTATTGTATGGCCAGAGTTTGTAGTATACTCTGTTCTAGTTATTATCTCCTCCATAACAACGGAGGAGATAATAACTAGAAGTTTTCCATAACGGAGTAGTTGGAATTTGTCCACATTGAACATCATATTGTTTTCCGTTGCCCACTGGAAAACTTTGTTTATATCTTCTTGGAGGTTAACCGCGTCCTCAGCAGATGACAGCCTCATGCAGATCCTAGTATCATCCGCAAAGGATGATACGGTGCTGTGGTGTATATCTCTGTCTATGTCTGATATGAGGATGAGGAATAAGATGGGGGCGAGTACTGTGCCTTGTGGAACAGAGCTCTTCACTATGGCAGCCTCCGATTTAATTCTGTTGACCACTACTCTTTGTGTTCGATTTGTTAGGAAGCTGAAGATCCATCTCCCCACTTATTTTGTGCGCTATTACGCCATGATCGCATTTGTCAAACGCTTTTGCAAAGTCTGTGTATATTACATCTGCATTCTGATTTTCTTCCAGTGCATCCAAGGCCATATCATAGTGATCCAGTAGTTGTGAGAGGCAGGAGCGACCTGCCGTGAACCCATGTTGCCCTGGATTGTGCAGATTTTGGGAATCCAGGTGATTTGCAATCCTGCTTCTTAGCACTCTTTCAAAGATTTTTATGATGTTGGACGTCAGAGCTATTGGTCTATAGTTCTTAGCTAATGCTTTGCTGCCACCTTCATGGAGTGGGGCTATATCCGTTGTTTTAAGTGACTGTGGAATTTCACCCATGTCCAAGCTCCTCCTCCATAGTGTACTTAGGGCACGCGAGAGGGGTTTCTTGCAGTTCTTAATGAATACAGAGTTCCACGAGTCTGGGCCCGGGGCTGAGTGCATGGGCATGTTGTCAATGGTTTTTTCGAAGTCTATCGGAGTTAGGGTAATGTCAGAAATCTGGCATACATTTATGGAGTTTTGAGGCTCATTCATGAAGAAATCATATGGGTCGTCGATCCTCAGACTGATTAGTGGTTCACTAAACACAGTCGTGAAGACGATCACAAGAAGCATTATTTAATAACGGAATAAAATAAATATCACTATTTATCCACTAAAACTGGAAGATTGGTATTTATTTCAGGTAATAACAGTATGAACTTGGTGCTCAGGAAACCACACCAGTGGTGAAAATTTGAAGGAGACCAGATGAATTATTCTCCAGTAACGGGAATAATTTTTGTTCGCAACGTTTTACACATAAAATGGCCACGTGTGTTGCTACTCTGCTGAATTTTACTCTCCACCGTCGTAGTATTTTCCTGATATATTTCTGAGCGTCTGAAGCTCCACCACTCAGGATTTAGAAAGATGTCCCAGTCATTCCAGGATGCTGGGAATGAGTTCAATAACGTTGGTCATAGGGCACCTGCACTGTGTTGGCTGCACATGCCAGTAGTTTTTAGAATTTGGTCTTCGTTAACGTACACAAGCATTCAAAATTTGAATCTGATCGGATGAGTGTTTCTCCAGTTATGAGCGATATAATATCTAAAGTAGGAGGAAGAAAAAAGTGAAAAAAAAAAAATTCAAGCGACCATGTTAAGGTTCCCTTTGAGGATACTATTATAATAATAATAATAATAATAATAATAATAATAATAATAATAATAATAATAATAATAATATATTATTATTATTATTATTATTATTATTATTATTATTATTATTATTATTATTATTATTATTATTTCAAAATGCATATTTTTGAATAAATTGTAAATTTGGATTTTTAATGGTAGACTAAATAATATTTATTTTATGCAGGTTAAGTGTCGCAGCCACGACTCACAGTGCTGAGGCGTGTAATCCTGGGTGAATCCCTGGATCTATGAAGGAGGTACCCGGCCCAGATGCCCACTATGTATGGTCCTGCTCTACACCACGGCATCAGGTACACCTTGTGGTTGTACTCCAACATGTCCTCTGTGCTGGAAGGTAAGACGTTGTGATTGTTAGCATTGTGACGACATAAACCGTGAGCTGTACTTAGGTATAGTATCGCAAGTTGCACTTGTAGTAGCGTGTTTACCTAACTGATTTTGTCTTAGCTTGTTGCTCGACCTCTTGGCGTAATTCACCGCTGTCCAATACATCTTTCAAGACAACATGATACTTCTACTACTTTTTTACTTTCACTTTTAGTTTATTTCTTCATTTCTTACCTTTAAAAGTTTTCCCAAACGTCTGCCAGACTCCTCTGCATATCCCGCTTCCATTATTTTTAGTTTGTACACTCGCAGCTTAACTTGTCAGTAGTAGCGCAAAGAAAAAGTAAGAATTACAAAAGTCTTAACTGACCATTGGAAGACGTAGTACTACTTTCCATTGCAGGCGCCACGTCATATAATAAATGATAATACAGTTAATATCACGTATCGCCTGTGGTGGAACGGTAGTGTCTTCCAATGGTCAATTAAAACTTCTGTAATTTTTTTTTTTTGCGCTGCTGCTGACATGTTGAGCTACGAACGTACAAGCTAAAAATAATAGAAGCTGGATATGTAGAGGAGTCTAGTAGACGTTTGGGAAAACTTCTAAGTGACTCTTCTCATGCTGCTATAAGGCTCTGGATCCTAGGAACTAGAGCTACCCTCCCCTTTGATCAGAACTCTTTACCTCC
>NC_091350.1:11484991-11657491 GCF_038502225.1 Cherax quadricarinatus | reverse complement strand
GTCACGGCGATGGGCGGCAGCAGTCTGTTGGCAGAAAAATACACCATTCAGTACAAAAAACAATAATCTGAAGGTCCAGAGGCAGCACGTGCCAGACTGCACATCGCTCTGCACAGTGCTCAGCAAATTTAAAAGTTCAGTGCACCAAGACACAGTCCTGGTGCCTTTACTGTTTCTTAATATACATAGAGACAGACACTAGCCAGAGTTGCTTATTAGTTATCCTTGGCAGATGATACCAAAATAAACCCGACGTAGAGCGTTTTAACGCTCGATGTAGAGGTTTATAAAACTTGCATCTTTCTACAATGAGGGTTTGGAAATCTCGACTATTAAACAAAAACGAGGAGCTAGAGTGCTCGGGAGGGGCTCTTAAACAGAGGAATTTGAGCTACCTTTTCCTCCCTCTTCAAGGAGTATATACCTTGATGCTGTGAAGGGCTTTTCATCAAAGCAGTTGGAGCCTATCCTCTTACTCGGATCAAATTTAATTCCACCCCATTCCACAGGTCCCTGTGAGTTTAGTTTGTAATGATGACAGTGTGTTTACAGCGCGAGTTTAGAATGCAGGGCTGAAAGTAAACTCTCAGAGTACAGGAGGACCCCATTTTACAGTGCTTCACTTTACAGTATTTCGCTATTACAGAAGTTTTCAATTATACCCATTTATCATTTATTCAGAATTCCTACAATAAATATATTCACCACTCACTATCAGGACGAAAATATTTTAAAGTAAGTAATATGTGTACTGTATATGCATTTTTTAGGGCCAGCTCTATTGTTCACTTAATAAGTGATTGTATGAACATGTTGTCAGGCTTTTGTATGCATTTGAAAGTAAAAAGAAGAAGTTATGTTTCACTTTACAGCGGTAGCCCAGAACCTGGCGCGCTGTATAAGCAGGGCCGTCCTGGATGTATGCACACACTGCGGATCAAACCATACGACGGGCGGGGATAGAACCCGCGATCAGAGAGTCTCAAAACTCCAGACCCTCGCGTTACCCACTGGACCATCTAACCACAATAAGATTCGTCCAACTAGGTATATTTATACACCATAGGAAGGTTAGCATAGGTACCACTGTGACCACAAATGCAAGTTTTTACAGACGAATCTTCAGCTAGCTTGGTAACGCTAGCGGGAGCCACGGACGTACTAGTGAGAGATTCTTCTGTAAAAACTTGCATTTGTGGCCACAGTGGTGCCTATACTAACCGTCCTATGGTGTAGAAATATACCTAATTGGATGAATCTTATTGTGGCTAGCTGGACCGGTGGCTAACACGTCGGTCTGGAGTTTTGTGACTCTGATCCAGGGTTCTAAACCCACCCTTGGTATTTTTTTTTTAGTTCAGTGTTGTTATTGATCAATACCACTCTTTCGTGGTTACAATAATATATGTATATATATATATATATATATATATATATATATATATATATATATATATATATATATATATATATATATATATATATGTCGTGCCGAATAGGCAGAACTTGCGATCTTGGCTTAAATAGCAACGCTCATCTTGCCATATAAGACAAGTGAAAATTTGTGTATGCAATAATTTCGCCAAAATCATTCTGAACCTAACGAAAAAAATATATTTCACTGTGTTTGTTTAGTATTAAATTATTGTAAACAAATTTAAAACATATTTAGTTGGGTTAGGCTAAAATAAATTGTTCTTGTTATAATAAGGTTAGGTAAGTTTTCTAAGATGCTTTTGGTGCAAAATTAAAAATTTTTAAATTAACATTAATGAAAAAAATATATCTTTAAACGTATAAGAGAAAAATTTAGAAAGGACTTAATTTTAAACGAGTTCTTGCTAATTGACCAGTTTTACATATTCGGCACGACATATATATATATATATATATATATATATATATATATATATATATATATATATATATATATATATATATATATATATATATATATATATATATATATATATATATATACGAAATTATAATAAAATACTTGATTGTAAGTATATAAACGTAGCACAATGATTCGTGCACTAAGTTCTTTTCCCTTCCTTACATTATTTTTCCTCCTCCTCCTCTTTCTACATGATTAGCTCCATCATTCTTGTCTTCTACTTGCTTTTCTTCTCCCTCGTTTACATTGCTCTTCCTCTTCCTCATCTTCCTCCCTGATTGACTCCATCATTCCTGCCATTTTTCCTTCTTCTTCGTCTCCTTTCCTTTAGTTCTTCCTCCTCGTCTTTTTATCTTAATTCTTCCTTTCTTCCATTTTTTTCATCTTTCTATCTGGCTCACATTCTTGCCTCTCTCCCTTCTGTTTTACTTCCTATTTCTACCCTCATCTTCCTCCCTACTTCCTCTCCCTCCCTGCCACTATTCCCTCCATACCTCTATTCCCTCCCTGCCTCTATTCCCTCCCTACCTCTATTCTTCCCTACCTCTATTCCCTCCCTACCTCTGTTCCTCCCTACCTCTTTTCCATCCCTACGTCTATTTCCTCCCTACCTCTATTCCCTCCCTACTGTTGGGTTGTATTCACTTATATTAGCAAAGTTGTGAGGGGAAGGCCCAGCCTAGCCTGTTGCCTGTAGGTTTATCCGTGAACTGAGAGAGGGATAGGGTGACTCCCACCCACTAGCACTGTGTGACGTCACATGTTAGCCGCTAAGTCTAGCAAAGGATCGTCTATATAATACATATGGATGGTACTTTGATACTTAGCTATGCTACACAACATATACAGGGGATCAGCAACCATGCTGACACTACCTCTGTTCCCTCCCTACCTCGGTTCCTCCCTACCTCTATTCCCTCCCTACCTCTATTCCCTCCCTGCCTCTATCCCTCCCTGCCTCTGTTCCCTCCCTACCTCTGTTCCCTCCCTACCTCTATTCCCTCCCTGCCTCTATTCCCTCCCTACCTCTATTCCCTCCCTCCGTCTATTCCCTTCCTGCCTCTGTTCCCTCCCTGCGTCTATTCCCTCCCTGTGTCTATTCCCTCTCTGCATCTATTCCCTGCCTGCCTCTCACTAACCTGACGATCCTGTGGATGTAGTACTGAAGCACGTTGAACTTGCCAGTGGAGGTCACTCGTCTCAGTAGGCCTGCGCTCACCAGGAGGCCGCTCATGAAGAAGAAAGTGTCAACGCTGACGTCTGCGTTGGCGATCACTTGAAATGCCACTTTCTTGGTTAACTGTAAGTAAGTTTATTTAGGTACAGCTACACATATGTACAAGTGTCATACATAGTAACATCTGTGTACATTACCCACCACGATAACCCACGGAAGTCAGAGTAATTTATTGCCATTGTTGTCCGGGAGAGAGATAACAGCTCTTGGACCACCTACCACTAAGATAACAGCTCTTGGACCACCTTCCACTAAGATAACAGCTCTTGGACCACCCACCACTAAGATAACAGCTCTTGGATCACCCACCACTAAGTTCTAACTTTCCCTTAATAAGCAATTTAGGAACTAAATTTGGTTAAAATGTATAATAATTTATATTCTGCACAATAAAACATCGATTCTAATGTTGATATGCAGTGTATTATGACTCATGAAGTCGTAATGACACGATTGCAAAAAAAACCATGGTACGGAAGGGGATCGAACTCACGGAAAATGAGTCGTAAAACTCCGGCTCCAGGGGCTTACGCGCTGGCGTGGAGTTTTACGACTCACTTGCCGCGAGTTCGAGTCGCACCCGTACCGTGTTTTTTTATGCAGTGTATGTTGAGTCACCTAACTAGGACGGTTCAGTGGGATTTTCTGTTCAGGGTTCGAATTCTGGACATTTCTCTCGCAACCCTATATATATATATATATATATATAGATATATATATATATATATATATATATATATATATATATATATATATATATATATATATATATATATATAAGATCACTGCACTAGCCAAGGATTCGAACCCATGTTGTACTGTCCCGCCATTGTGATCGAGAACCAATTGACGCCTTAACCCACAGGACTACCTAATCCAACAAGAACCAAGCACCCAGCCAAGCTAGGTGTGTTATTCTTGTTCTGAGGACATATGGAGGTGTGGGAGCTTTCAAGCTAATTTCATTTCATCCCTGTTTGGTGTACTAGCGTACGAGCAGCATTTATGGTTACCCTGGATACCCATACCCAGGGTTACCATACCCAGGGTACTCCACACATTATTAACATTAGGAACCAGGAAAATAAAGAAGGACTATCAAGAGAGGCAGAAATAATGAAAAACAGCTGTCACATGACGCTGTATATGACACCAACACACTGTATTTAAACGTTGGCACCTTTGTAATTCTTATAACCCAGGTCTTTCAGGTGGCTTCTTCACCTTAGGAATGTTTTCTGGCAGATTTATAACCATCGGACTGATTAACTCTCCGAACCACGATTTTCTGTTGTACTGCAGTTCATCACATTTATCGTTCATGACTTCAGATTGTGTTTAATGTACGTTTAGTAAAGTGCGATATTTTGAGGCTATTGCTGTAAAGTCATAGTCTGTTAATGAAAAAAAGAAATGCTTATAATTATGACCATAATTTTTAAAGGGGTGGACCGGTAAGCCAGCGGAAGGCCTCGATCAGATGACCAAAAGCTCCAACGGCAGGTCATCATCTGACTAAGGCCCGCGTCAGGAAACACTTGTCCTGTTTCCTGACAAACCTTACCTAACCTAACAATCTTTTGTTCCTAGTGTGTTTACGATACTGAAATTCATACAGGTATAGTTATATAAAGGGAAAGGGGGGACAAAAGAGATTGTAAAAATTATAGAGGAATAAGTTTACTGAGTATACCAGGAAAAGTGTACGGTAGGGTTATAACTGAAAGAATTAGAGGTAAGACAGAATGTAGGATTGCGGATGAGCAAGGAGGTTTTAGAGTGGGTAGGGGATGTGTAGATCAAGTGTTTACATTGAGGCATATATGTGAACAGTATTTAGATAAAGGTAGGGAAGTTTTTATTGCATTTATGGATTTAGAAAAAGCATATGATAGAGTGGATAGGGGAGCAATGTGGCAGATGTTACAAGTATATGGAATAGGTGGTACGTTACTAAATGCTGTAAAGAGTTTTTATGAGGATAGGCTCAGGTTAGGGTGTGTAGAAGAGGGAGACTACTTCCCGGTAAAAGTAGGTCTTAGACAGGGATGTGTAATGTCACCATGGTTGTTTAATATATTTTTAGATGGGGTTGTAAAAGAAGTAAATGCTAGGGTGTTTGGGAGAGGGGTGGGATTAAATTATGGGGAATCAAATACAAAATGGGAATTGACACAGTTGCTTTTTGCTGATGATCCTGTGCTTATGGGAGATTCTAAAGAAAAGTTGGAAAGGTTATTGGAAGAGTTTGGGAGTGTGTGTAAAGGCAGAAAGTTGAAAGTGAACATAGAAAAGAGTAAGGTGATGAGGGTATCAAATAATTTAGATAAAGAAAAATTGGATATCAAATTGGGGAGGAGGAGTATGGAAGAAGTGAATGTTTTCAGATATTTGGGAGTTGACGTGTCAGCAGGTGGATTTATGAAGGATGAGGTTAATCATAGAATTGATGAGGGAAAAAAGGTGAGTGGTGCATTGAGGTATATGTGGAGACAAAAAACGTTATCTATGGAGGCAAAGAAGGGAATGTATGAAAGTATAGTAGTACCAAGACTCTTATATGGGTGTGAAGCTTGGGTTGTAAATGCTGCAGCGAGAAGGCGGCTGGAGGCAGTGGAGATGTCCTGTCTAAGGGCAATGTGTGGTGTAAATATTATGCAGAAAATTCGGAGTGTGGAAATTAGGAGAAGGTGTGGAGTTAATAAAAGTATTAGTCAGAGGGCTGAAGAGGGGTTGTTGAGGTGGTTTGGTCATTTAGAGAGAATGGATCAAAGTAGAATGACATGGAGAGAGTATAAATCTGTAGGGGAAGGAAGACGGGGTAGGGGTCGTCCTGGAAAAGCTTGGAGGGAGGGGGTAAAGGATGTTTTGTGGGCGAGGGGCTTGGACTTCCAGAAAGCGTACATGAGCGTGTTAGATAGGAATGAATGGAGACGAATGGTTTTTGGGACCTGACAAGCTGTTGGAATGTGAACAGGGTAATATTTAGTGAAGGGATTCAGGGAAACCGGTTATTTTTATATAGCCGGACTTGAGTTCTGGAAATGGTAAGTACAGCGCCTGCACTTTAAGGAGGTTCGGGATATTAGCAGTTTGGAGGGATATGTAATAGGACGGTATATATATAATTGGGGCCCTGATATTATATTCCATAGGAAGTTTATAATAATATTTCAGGTCACTTTTTATATTGTATCTTTATATAAGTGTTGTATCTGGGCGCCTCTGCAAAGACAGTGACTATGTATGAGTGAGGTGAAAGTGTTGAATGTTGATGAAAGTATTTTCGTTTTGGGGATTTTCTTTTTGGGTCACCCTGCCTAGGTGGGAGACGGCCGAGTTGTTGAAAAAAAATATTTATAATAAGTTTACAGCACCATTTACCCAGCTGATGCTCTAAAATGTTGATTTTTATTTATTTCCAGTTATCTGTGAATGAATTTTGCTGATTATCGCGCGTCCGTCAATGTGACTGGACATTGTTTACCAAATTCTGGAATACAATTATTGTGATCATCCAAATGATTCTTAAAAATATTTAATTTTCCAGACCTTAATTTATTATACAAAAGTAATTAATAATATAATGAACAAAAAGGCACAATACCGTGACTGTAACAATACACAATAACCTGCACATAGGAGAGAGGAGCTTACGACGACGTTTCGGTCCGACTGGGACCATTTACAAAGTCACACCAAGAGAAAAGAGGTTAGGTTAGGTAAGGTTTGTCAGGAAACAGGGCAAGTGTCTCCTGACGCGGGTTTTAGTTAGATGATGACTAGCCATTGGAGCTTTCGGTTATCTGACCGAGGCCTTCCGCTGGCTTACCGATTCACCCCTTTAAAAATGATGATCATAGTTACAACCATTTCTATTATTATCATCAAGAGAAAAGAGTGGTAGTCAGTACATGTAGTCGAGCAAGTTTATGTGTACCGGCTCTCTCACTCTTTTCTCTCACTGTGACTGTAAATATTCCAAATCGGACCGAAACGCTCTCGTAAGCTCCTCTTTTCTATGTGAGCGTTATTCGTGTAATAACATAATCCGTATATTGAATTTTAAGCAGCCTTGAAAAGTGCCTCCACGACTATCCACATATCTAACTAACACATATCTGCCTTCTCACTTGACGAAGTAAATGTGTACCCGGCGTGTGGCTGCAGAAAGGGGCAAAACTCAGTTTCCTAGATTTATATGATACTGTAAAATATATCAAATCGGCGTATTTTATGAGTTAAACGGTGAAATAGTCACGTAAATTGAATAACTAATGTCTCCTCGTATACCAATAAATAATCTTCAGTATCAAGGACTGGGTCGGGGGGGCGTTGACCCCCGGAATACCCTCCAGGCAGGTAGGTAGTTAAACCCACATGTGAGTGTCGTAGCCAGGGTAGATAGTTAGATCCACATGTGATGGTAGTAGCGAAGGTATGTGACGCCTATTGGCTGCCTCACTCGTTTGTTTATTATTCATTATGATAAATTAGACACATAAGGGTCATAGAATGCCTGGGGGTTTGGGAGTCATTCAAGTTCGATCCAAAAAAGGAGAGGAGGTCAAGTTTAATTTCTCGGACCAAGAGCTCATCACCGACTGACATGTGGCAGAAGGCAGCGGTGAAAAATTACCCTTTGTCTGCCATTATGTCTCCCAATATGACAGATTAAGTCTCATCTACACATAATTTAGACTTGTTGCTATCTCAGTAGTACCAGTTACCAGTAGATGACTCACTACCAACCGTCTGTGTGAATCACTGACTGTTATTCACGTTGCTGCCGACCATAGCATGTTTTTGAACACCGCTCTAGGCACTGGTGGGTCAGTCTGAGATAGAGAGCAGAGAGAGGCAGGGCGGCTGATGGTGCTTCCCATACTTTCCGTTATAATTATACGTACTAACCAGCCTACGTGAGTGTTTTTACCCCATCCACGTTATCGAACCCACATGACAAATTGGTGACATTGGTGTGGGCGTGGATTTACGGGTATTTCCGACGTTAGAAGATTGTTTGTGGGGTGCCGGCAGGTCAGAGGTGAACCGTCTGCCACCTCCAGCTAGCCGCTTACCACCCTGTATCACTCCAGCCTGCAAGCAAGTTGCAACCGTCTTTCAAGCTTCCTGGCTTAGTTCCTGTGCTAATTGCTTCAATCTCCGAGGGGTTGACCCGGATTTTGCAATTAAGCCAGCCAGTAAGTCAGTGTGTGGGAGTGAGCGCCAGTCAGCCTGCCTCAGCCTATCATCCAGCCTGTCTCCTGTCATCCACCTGCTCCTTCATGCTGTGTGCATCGTTACACGTCTTCCAGTCAGCTATTGTCGTGGGTTAAACCAGCATGACAACCCAGCTTCTAACCCAGCTGAGAGAGAGAAGTAAGCCACGCAAGTTCCTCTGAAGTATTGTCTCATATATCGCTTTGTGCTCCCAGTTGGATGCTAGGAGTGGCCTTCACCATCACTGTGGCATAGTGTGGCTTAGTTAAGCCACCTGGAGTGTGAGTGGTGAGACTGTGCGCCAGTGAGCGCCAGCGAGTTGAGTCACTCTCCTTTCACCCACCCGCCACCCACTCTCCTCATCTACCTGTGGGTTTTTCCACCCTTGTACCGGGTCCAAGTACTTTGGCTCACATAATTGGTCAAGAGATTGTAGCTGTGCGCCAACGATAAAGCCAGTTATGTGAGTTCACCTAGAAAGCGCATTTCTTCACAACAGTGTGAGTGTAGGAGGAATCATCACCCGCCCACAGGACCACGTCTTCACCTCATCACCCGTCACCGCCCGTCTACCACTCCAGACTTCAGCAATAATTTTCTGTTTAGAGACATTTTCCTGCATTTAAAAACATTTGCGCGTGTGAGACATTTACAGTGAATTTTTTGTGTACTCTAAGCCTTGTGTTTTCAGTGTAGACTCAGTGTTTCTTTGACTCGTTATTTTGGCAATATTTTTCAGTGTTGTCGCTCATCTTTGGTGTTTCACTTTTATATTTTTTATGACATAATTTAGACTTGTTGCTGCTGCAGGTCTAAATTATTTGTCAAATGGCAGTATGAAGACTAAGAAGTGGTCATTTGTGCAAGAAAGGTATAAAATACCGACAATATGAAAGTTAAGACACATGTGTAACATCTGGTTATCTTCATTGTAGACGTTTCGCCATCCAGTGGCTTTATCAATACAGATTCTAGGACATAATTAGAAGACAGTAGAACTATATACAGAAGGTGAGGTAATCAGTCCCTCAGCCTTGGAGTTGGTGTTGAGAACACCGTGGTGGTAGAGATTCTGGAGCAAAGGTAAGGAGACTGGCGGTTATATAGGCGTCAGTGGATAGGGACGTGTAGCAGACGAGGGCATAGTCACTGTAGGCGGGGTTCCCCAGTGGAAGTAGGTCCTACCTAAGGCTACTACAACTAACCCATCCCTTTGGGTAGGACCTACTTCCACTGGGAAATCCCGCCTACCAGTAACTATGCCCTCGTCTGCTACACGTTCCTGTCCCCTGACGCCTATATAACCGCCAGTCTCCTTGCCTTTGCTCCAGATTCTCCATCACCACCACGGTGCTCTCAACACCAACTCCAAGGCTGAGGGATTGATTACCTCACCTTTTGTTTATAGTTCTACTATCTTCTGATTATGTCCTACAATTTGTATTGATAAAGCCACTGGATGGCGAAACGTCTACAATAAAGATAACCAGATGTTGCACATGTGTCTTAACTTTCAAGTGGTCCTTTAACCACAAGTTTTTTTATTTGAAAAATAAACGTCTGGGAAACTTTCCCTGTCACCGTGTATATGTTCTCACTTGATTTTTTTTATCCTCGCTACGATTTCACAATATTAGTTTTTATTTCAACATTTCACATTCTTCTTCTTTATCAATGGTTTAGCAACGTAGCGGTTCATATCAATGCATACATACGTCACATTTTTTTTCTAATTTGTGTTCATTGTGGTAGAGAAACCATTGGGCTTCTCACGGCTTGTAAGTCTTCTCGAACTCGTCTTTCAGAAGAAGAAATTAAAGTGACATTTGAGTTTAATGCTCCCACATCTAGTTAACTTCCTCTTTGCCTCTGCCAAGCGGAGGTAAAGAGGAAGCTGTCAAACACATGAGGTTTGAGTCGCCTTCTTTAGAGAAAGTCACATTGGCTTCTTTCGAATTTACTTGGAAAATAGCGCAATGCAAGAGCTTGGCATCACTGGAGAAGAACCTGTGAAGGTAGATGCTACCCCAGCGACAAGAACAGCTGGTGGAGAAGTAACGATTGTTTTTAATGTACATCTTCAGGCACCTTAATGAACTGAACTCAGATATTCAGGGTCGCAAGCAAACCATGGTTAATTTTGATTACACAAAATAGTCTTAAGAGCAAAACAGATGGTTAAAGGAAAGACTGGATCAGCACTGCCAGAACTGAACGCCTCTGCTGGAAGTCTCTCAGTAGTGTAAGTTAACAACAGTTCAGTGTTGTGAACTCAAAAGACATTAGAAAATTTATCTGTTACCATACCTTGAAACTCTCGATGGTATTCTGGGCAACACTAGTAGAATAGGCGTACTGGTGGCCCAGCACCACCCAGGTGATGGAGAGGAACCTGATGCCGTGGAGGCAGGTGATCACCTCAGGGGACCTTGCGCTCGTCACCTGGAACAACTTTTGAATGTTGTGACTGACGGAGAACACCAGCAGGTACTGAAGGTGTCCTGGTAGAAAAAGACAAATTTCACATGAATAAAATTATAAATTGTATTGATTTTGAGTTGAAGAAATAGTTATAGATGAAAATTGCAACAAAAGACTGCTCTGAGAATGATAAAAGAATATGGAAGGGATAAAAATAAATTAATTGTATTGGGAAGAGAAGAAACTTACCGAATAAAACTTCGAAAATAAGATAATGACAATGTAAATATCTCAGGAAAGCCAGAAGGAAAAAAAAAACAAAAAGGATTGAAATAAACAAGGCAGAAGGACAGCAGTAGCAAACCAGGTAGAAACAAAGTAGAAATAAACGGTAGAAGGAAGAGATGACAAAAATATCTCTTACCTTTCCTATAGTGGACTCGAGTAGGTGTAGAGGCGCTGTATAGGTCAAGCAGAGTGGCTGCTGCCAACACAACCACCATCACACCCACCAACACACTGGTACATACACACGGCCGCTTGGTTAGTGTTAACAATATCAACTATATGAGAGTTTAAAGCCTATCGACTACACGAGGGTCATTAAGGTTGCATGCAACCTATGCAACACTAGTCACTGATACTTGAATTCATACAATGAGAATTAAAATAAAATCTGTGTGTATACATAGAGATATGTATCTCTATGTATATACACTGAGATGTGTATCTCTGTGTATATACACTGAGATGTGTATCTCTGTGTATATACACTGAGATGTGTATCTCTATGTATATACACTGAGATGTGTATCTCTATGTATATACACTGAGATGTGTATCTCTATGTATATACACTGAGATGTGTCTCTCTATGTATATACACTGAGATGTGTATCTCTGTGTATATACACTGAGATGTGTATCTCTATGTATATACACTGAGATGTGTATCTCTATGTATATACACTGAGATGTGTATCTCTATGTATATACACTGAGATGTGTATCTCTGTGTATATACACTGAGATGTGTATCTCTATGTATATACACTGAGATGTGTATCTCTATGTATATACACTGAGATGTGTCTCTCTATGTATATGCACTGAGATGTGTATCTCTGTGTATATACACTGAGATGTGTATCTCTATGTATATACACTGAGATGTGTATCTCTATGTATATACACTGAGATGTGTATCTCTATGTATATACACTGAGATGTGTATCTCTGTGTATATACACTGAGATGTGTATCTCTATGTATATACACTGAGATGTGTATCTCTGTGTATATACACTGAGATGTGTATCTCTGTGTATATACAGATACAATGGGATGTGTATCTCTGTATGTACACACAGATATACATATCTCAATGTATACACACGAAGATTCACACGTCTCATTATATACACAAGGAGACACACATCGTTCATTTTATATGCACGGAGATATATACCTCTCAGAGTATACACACGGAGATATACACCTCTCAGAGTATACACACCGAGATATACACCTCTCGGAGTATACACACGGAGATATATACCTCTCAGAGTATACACACGGAGATATACACCTCTCAATGTAAATACAAGGAGATATACACTTCTCAGAGTATATACACGGAGATATACACCATTCAATGTATACACACCGAGATATACACCTCTCAGAGTATACACACGGAGATATACACCTCTCAGAGTATACACACGGGTATATATACCTCTCAGAGTATACACACGGAGATATACACCTCTCAATGTATATATACGGAGATATGCACCTCTCAATGTATACACACGGAGATATACATCTCTCAGAGTATACACACAGAGATATACACCTCTCAATGTATATACACGGAGATGTACACCTCTCAGTGTATACACACTGAGATATACACCTCTCATTGTATACACACGGAGATATACACCTCTCAGTGTATACACACTGAGATATACACCTCTCAGTGTATACACACTGAGATATACACCTCTCAGTGTATACACACTGAGATATACACCTCTCATTGTATACACACGGAGATATACACCTCTCAGTGTATACACACTGAGATATACACCTCTCAGTGTATACACACTGAGATATACACCTCTCAGTGTATACACATTGAGATATACACCTCTCAGTGTATACACACTGAGATATACACCTCTCAGTGTATACACACGGAGATATACACCTCCAGTGTATACACACGGAGATATACACCTCTCAGTGTATACACACGGAGATATACACCTCTCAGCGTATACACACGGAGATATACACCTCTCAGTGTATACACACTGAGATATACACCTCCAGTGTATACACACGGAGATATACACCTCCAGTGTATACACACGGAGATATACACCTCTCAGTGTATACACACGGAGATATACACCTCCAGTGTATACACACGGAGATATACACCTCCAGTGTATACACACGGAGATATACACCTCTCAGCGTATACACACGGAGATATACACCTCTCAGTGTATACACACGGAGATATACACCTCCAGTGTATACACACGGAGATATACACCTCTCAGTGTATACACACGGAGATATACACCTCTCAGTGTATACACACGGAGATATACACCTCTCAGTGTATACACACGGAGATATACACCTCCAGTGTATACACACGGAGATATACACCTCTCAGTGTATACACACGGAGATATACACCTCTCAGTGTATACACACGGAGATATACACCTCTCAGTGTATACACACGGAGATATACACCTCCAGTGTATACACACGGAGATATACACCTCTCAGTGTATACACACGGAGATATACACCTCTCAGTGTATACACACGGAGATATACACCTCCAGTGTATACACACGGAGATATACACCTCTCAGTGTATACACACGGAGATATACACCTCCAGTGTATACACACGGAGATATACACCTCTCAGTGTATACACACGGAGATATACACCTCTCAGTGTATACACACGGAGATATACACCTCCAGTGTATACACACGGAGATATACACCTCTCAGAGTATACACACGGAGATATACACCTCTCAGCGTATACACACGGATATATACACCTCTCAGTGTATACACACAGAGATATACACCTCTCAGCGTATACACACAGAGATATACACCTCTCAGTGTATACACACTGAGATATACACCTCTCAGTGTATACACACTGAGATATACACCTCCAGTGTATACTCATAAGTTTAACTCGTGTGTATTATACAGTTTTCAATTATAATGTTCTAAAATTCTAATTCTAATCTTAATATATTTTTTCTTGCTTGTTGACGGTATGTTAATAGTTAAGAAACAGTGGCAACTTCTAATTTTTCTCTGTTCAAGGGATGTTAGGTGTTTAAAAGCTCAGAGAGACATGTGCAAACAGAATGACGGAGTCAAAAAGATAAGCAGAAAGGCAGACAGAATGACAGATTTAACCAGAGAGACAATGATAGAGAAGAAGATACATACAGGCCGGTGATCTCTGAAGAGTCCAGATGGTGAGGTTGGTCCACTTGACACTCTATGGTCTTTATCTCCAGACCAGTTGGTGCCATGGCTGCCTCCACAGTGTCCTGTGAGCAAGAACCGTCTCAGTGGTGTGAAGGTGGAGAGAATTTATTTGGAGATGTAGTTGCCAGTGAAGAGGACAGAGGTGAGGGAAATGCAGGCGAAGTGGTGGAGATGCAGTTGCCAGTGGAAGGGACAAAGGTAGGGGAGATGCAGTTGCCAGCAGAGGGGACAAAGGTGAGGAGATGCTAGTGAGGTGTGGAGGAGATGCAGTTGCCAGTGAAGAGGACAAAGGTGAGGAGATTCTAGTGAAGTGGTGGAGAGATGCAGTTGCCAGTGAAGAGGATAGAAGTGGGGGAGATGCTAGTGAAGTGTGGAGGACATGCAGTTGCCAGTGAAGAGGACAAAGATAGGGGAGATGCTGGTTGAGAGAGGTAGAGAGTACCTAGAGACGAAGCAGATGAAGGAAAAGGAACGCAGGTAGAGGGCTCTGGAGTAGAGGACTCAGGGAGATTTTTTTCTTAATAAATTTAGTACCTTGAGCTCAGCTGGTGTACATGTGGAAGGCATGCAGGTGGCGTAGTAGGAGAGGCTGATGTACTGTGACAGAAGGGCGGAAACTGAGGGCGTCCTGGGTGCTGGCCTCAGCCTTCCTCTGCCCACATCATCTTGCTCACTGGTAGTGTTCCCAGCTCTAAGCACAAGACACCCAGTCATGGATCAGTCTTTATTCCTCGAACAAGCATTTCCAGCGCTACAAAAATACTCAATCATAACGTAGTTATTTCATTAGTTCTATAAATTAGTTATTCCGTTAGTTCTACAAGTTAGTTATTCCATTAGTTTATAAACTAGTTATTTCGCTAATTCTATAAAATAGTTATTTCTTAGTAGGATTTATAACTCCAATACATGGACAGGTGTTCTTTTAATCTCTTAATTTATACTTTCAATCCTTTTTTTTCTCTGTTTACAGTGAAATATTGTGCTGATCTGCCGAGGAGTAAATGACCAGCGTTGGAATAATGGTATACCATTAACAGCGGTGATACAGAGGATTTTACCTCCTTGCACATATATTGGCACTCTGACACTCACCCGTAGGTCAGTAGACAGTACTGCCCCTGGAAGTCGGCGTCCAAGTTTAGAGAAAATTCTGCCTTCAAATTCTGCTGCTCTAAAATGTTACCTTGGCGGCCAAAGCTATTTTCTTCGAATTCTGGAAGGTAGCCGAGGATATCTTGAAGACGAAGGATGTTTTCTTCGAATCCTGGAAGGTGGTCTTGGAGGTCTGGATCAGAGGAGAAGTGTTTGGTCTCTGGAGAGACTCGGAGGCTGACACACTCGGTGAAGAACCCCAGCAGCAGCTGGAAATTTCCCACCAACACACCATCAGCAAACTTTCCCCAGGAGTCTATCACTGTAAAAGGAATTAGTATCCATCTGCTGAAACTCAAACAGAAATTTTGCTAGCATTGTTTCACTAGTGAAGACAGGGTCACATATCTTGCTTAAGTAAAGAATATGAAAGTTACAGTACCATGGCCGGAACAATTTACAACTAACTCAGAAGCTAAATGATGTTTTTTCTTTCTCAGACCATTATCAGATGAAAATTTGATAATAGTCCAGGAAGGACCGAAACATCATTTAATTTCATCTTCAATCTGTGTTTCCGTTGTGAGTTGTTTAAATTCTTACCAATGAACCGTGAGTTAGAAAACAGGTGAAGCCTCTGAACAGAACTAAAAGTGTCTCACGAAATCGTAATGACACGATTGCAAACAAACCATACCACGGGTGGGGCTTGAACCCGCGGTCAGAGAGAGTGGCAAACTCGACGGTCTGGAGTTTTGAAACTCTCTGACCGCGGGTTCAAACCCCACCCGTGGTATGGTTTGTTTACTAAAAGTGTTCCACTGCCTTTCTGACACTTGTTCAATAAGATAATATTACCTAATTAGAGGACTGTTCTTTTCTTGATTAGACTTTAACAAACTTATCTCAACACTGACTTATGAACTTTTCCACAGTGATGAAACATAATAGATACCCCGTGGCCTGGTGGCTAAAGTTCTCACTTCACAGGACGAGGGTCTGCTTTCGATTCCCAGCGAGGGTAGAAACATTGGGCGTGTTTCTTAACACCGGTTGTCTATGTTCACCCATCAGTAAATTGGGTACCTGGGAGTTATCGACTGGTGTGGGTCGCATCCTGGGACAAAACTGACCTAATTTGCCCGAAATCCTGTGTATAACAAGTGGCTTTCTATATGGTAGTATGTCACTGATGTCAGCTAGTACTGTATACCTTGTACATTTTTTTTTTTTTAACAAGTCGGCCGTCTCCCACCGAGGCAGGGTGACCCAAAAAGAAAGAAAATCCCCAAAAAGAAAATACTTTCACCATCATTCAACACTTTCACCTCACTTACACATAATCACTGTTTTTGCAGAGGTGCTCAGAACACAACAGTTTAGCAGTATATACGTATAAAGATACACAACATATCCCCCCAAACTGCCACTATCCCAAACCCCTCCTTTAAAGTGCAGGCATTGTACTTCCCATTTCCAGGACTCAAGTCCGGCTGTTTAAAAATAACCGGTTTCTCTGAATCCCTTCACTAAATATTACCCTGTTCTCACTCCAACAGATCGTCAGGTCTCAAATACCATTCGTCTCCACATGTACATGTACTTGTCGTAAATAAAGATATGATTATTATTATTATTATTATTATTATTATTATTATTATTATTAGTATAGTGAAGACACTCTTAATAGCTTCAGCGAGTTTGGAAATTTGGATTCTTTGGAATAGTACTATCATGTGTGTGGCTGATACTCTCAACACCCACTCCAGCAGGAAAATGTCTCCTGATGCAGGTATTTTGTAATGTAAAGCCCCGCCGACTGCTAGGCAGCTGCTGGCGTACCAGTTGTAGGTTTCCAACTCCACTGAAAGTGATGTTATATCAAGAGAAATGGAGTCATATCTCTTAACACAAGTCACTGACACTTTATAGTTATATAATGATACTGGAGCTTTTATTCATATGATCGAGGTCTTCCCTGGCTTACTAGACCATCCCCTAAACCATATTAAGTACCACATCACAAAAGGTAATGTTTAAGGTAACTTTAAAAACAAATAATACTTTCTCGCATCATAAGATAACTTGATCATGAAAAGTATTACCACGTATGGTGATTTATTTTAACTCTGTGGAAAGCCTAGCTCTGGCATGCTAGCGGATAAACCATACCACGGGTTCTAACCCCACCCGTGGTATGGTTTGTTTGCAATCGTGTCATTACGATTTCGTGAGTCAAGCTAGTGAATGTTTGATCATGGGTTAATAGCAACTGTGGTATTTGCACCCTAGCAGTGAAGAGAGCCAGTCACTCCGCCACGGACTCTGAATCTGTGACCCTGACTCAAGGACACAGCTAATAAGCATGGACACAGTTTTTAATGAGCCACAATCCGGTTATCGTATGATCATCATATGATCTGATAACACAGTCGGGTCATGACACTCATGCTCTCGTCTGGGATGTTATGTCATCAGTACCCGCCTCGGAAGACTTTTTTTTTTATACTAGGAAAACACCACCACTTCGAGATCTTCCCCCACACCTACACTCACACCTACACTCACACCTACACCCACACCTACACCCACACCTACACTCACACCTACACCCACACCTACACTCACACCTACACTCACACCTACACCCACACCTACACTCACACCTACACTCACACCTACACTCACACCTACACTCACACCTACACTCACACCTACACCCACACCTACACTCACACCTACACTCACACGTACACCCACACCTACACTCACACCTACACTCACACCTACACTCACACCTACACCCACACCTACACCCACACCTACACCCACACCTACACCCACACCTACACTCACACCTACACTCACACCTACACTCACACCTACACCCACACCTACACTCACACCTACACCCACACCTACACTCACACCTACACTCACACCTACACCCACACCTACACCCACACCTACACTCACACCTACACTCACACCTACACCCACACCTACACCCACACCTACACTCACACCTACACTCACACCTACACTCACACCTACACTCACACCTACACTCACACCTACACCCACACCTACACTCACACCTACACTCACACCTACACCCACACCTACACTCACACCTACACTCACACCTACACCCACACCTACACCCACACCTACACTCACACCTACACCCACACCTACACTCACACCTACACTCACACCTACACCCACACCTACACTCACACCTACACTCACACCTACACTCACACCTACACCCACACCTACACCCACACCTACACTCACACCTACACCCACACCTACACTCACACCTACACTCACACCTACACTCACACCTACACCCACACCTACACTCACACCTACACCCACACCTACACTCACACCTACACTCACACCTACACCCACACCTACACCCACACCTACACTCACACCTACACTCACACCTACACCCACACCTACACCCACACCTACACCCACACCTACACTCACACCTACACTCACACCTACACACACACCTACACTCACACCTACACCCACACCTACACTCACACCTACACTCACACCTACACCCACACCTACACTCACACCTACACCCACACCTACACCCACACCTGCAACCACACCTGCACCCACACCTATACTCACACCTACACTCACACCTACACCCACACCTACACTCACACCTACACTCACACCTACACACACCGCCACACCTACACTCACACCTACACACACACCACCACACCTGCACATACACCACCACACCTACACTCACACCTACACACCACCACATCTACACTCACACCTACACACACCACCACACCTACACTCACACCTACACTCACACCTACACCCACACCTACACTCACACCTACACACACCTACACCCACACCTACACTCACACTTACACTCACACCTACACCCACACCTACACCCACACCTACACTCACACCTACACCCACACCTACACTCACACCTACACTCACACCTACACCCACACCTACACCCACACCCACACCTACACTCACACCTACACCCACACCTACACCCACACCTGCACCCACCTGCACCCACACCTACACACACACCTACACACACCTACACCCACACCTCCACCCACACCTACACTCACACCTACACTCACACCTACACCCACACCTACACTGACACCTACACCCACACCTACGCTCACACCTACACTCACACCTGCACCCACACCTACACCCACACCTACACTCACACCTACACCCACACCTACACCCACACCTACACTCACACCACCCACACCTGCACCCACACCTACACACACACCTACACACACACCTACACCCACACCTACACTCACACCTACACACACACCTACACTCACACCTACACTCACACCTACACCCACACCTACACTCACCTACACCCACACCTACACCCACACCTACACCCACACCTACACTCACACCTACACTGACACCTACACCCACACCTACACTCACACCACCCACACCACCCACACCTGCACCCACACCTACACTCACACCTACACTCACACCTACACCCACACCTACACCCACACCTACACCCACACCTACACCCACACCTGCACCCACACCTACACTCACACCTACACCCACACCTGCACCCGCACCTACACCCACACCTACACTCACACCTACACTCACACCTACACTCACACCTACACTCACACCTACACTCACACCTACACCCACACCTGCACCCACACCTACACTCACACCTACACTCACACCTACACCCACACCTACACCCACACCTACACTCACACCTACACCCACACCTACACCCACACCTGCACCCACACCTACACTCACACCTACACTCACACCTACACCCACACCTACACTCACACACCCGCACCTACACCCACACCTGCACCCACACCTACACTCACACCTTCACTCACACCTACACTCACACCTACACCCACACCTACACTCACACCTACACCCACACCTACACCCACACCTACACTCACACCTACACCCACACCTACACCCATACCTACACCCACACCTGCACCCACACCTACACCCACACCTACACTCACACACCCACACCTACACCCACACCTGCACCCACACCTACACTCACACCTACACTCACACCTACACACACCACCTTCACCTACACTCAAACCTACACCCACACCCACACCTACACTTACACCTACACCTACACTCACACCTATACTCACACCTACACTCACACCTACACCCACACCTACACTCAAACCCACACCCACACCTACACTCACACCTACACCCACACCTACACCCACACCTGCACCCACACCTGCACCCACACCTGCACCCACACCTAAACTCACACCTACACTCACACCTACACCCACACCTACACCCACACCTACACCCACACCCACACCTACACTCACACCTACACCCTCACCTACACTCACGCCCACACCTACACTCACCCACACCTACACTCACACCCACACCTACACTCAAACCTACACCCACACCTACACTCACGTCTACACTCACACCTACACTCAAACCTACACCCACACCTGCACCCACACCTAAACTCACACCTACACTCACACCTACACCCACACCTACACCCACACCTACACCCACACCTACACTCACACCTACACTCACACCTACACTCACACCCACACCCACACCTACACTCACACTTACACCCACACCTACACTCACACCTACACTCACACCTACACCCACACCTACACCCACACCTACACCCACACCTACACTCACACCTACACTCACACCTACACTCACACCCACACCCACACCTACACTCACACTTACACCCACACCTACACTCACACCTACACTCACACCTACACTCACACCTACACTCACACTCACTCCCTACCTATCCTCTCCTCCACGTACATTTGAGTGGCCAGAGAGTGTCAGTCTGAGAGAGGTGAGGCCAGGCAGCGAGGGCAGTGTACAGAGCCAGCAGGTCACGACGACACTCTGGGTTGGCAGAGGCTGGGTCAGGCAGATATAGAGGGGCCAGGTCAAGCAGGTAGCTACGAGCCTGGGTCACTAGTGAGGTCAGGGAGCCAGGTCTAACTGCTGGCGTCTTCTGCTGTCTGTGAAGAAGGAAAACTGGTGAATGGAATGATCGACTTCTTTTTCAAGGAAATTCCATGATGTTAGTGAAGGGCTCTTCATCCAAGGAAGTTGGCTATCCCTACTGTCTCGTCAACTTATAAGATAAGCAAAACATCCAACAAAATTCTACTTATATTCAGTATACATTACTTTCCTATATGCTTTTTAACTGTTCTTATTACAGAAATATTTCTTTTCCATTTTAGTAGGCCTGGTCTGAGACCGGGCCGCAGGAGCGATGATTTCCTGAACAGTTGGGCTAAGAGATATAAAAGATAACAAACAGTACACCTCAGTAAGTAACATGATAACGCGGCCGCTCAAAATAACTCCCTCTAACTTATACCCGATAGGGTCAATGACCCTCATAACTATACTTCAGTGTGTGATTTTTAACACACCCAACATCATATTTGATTTACTTTGACTTGGCTCCTTGGTGCCATTTTATTTACATGCTTGAAGGAGGCATCACGGTCTGCTTTGTGGTGACGGTGCTGCGTGAACTTTGGCTCCCTCCAGGTGAACATAACATACCGAGGCCAAACTAAGCCAGCACTGCCTAATGTGATGAATGAAACACTTGTGCAACACTTGGGTATCTTTAATTAAAGATGTCTATTTGTTTCACTAGCGTCTCATTTATTAATTTGTCAGTTTTCTGGACCATTTATATAACACTGTCTAGCGTGTCTGCCATGCATGATGGCCTCGAATACTCCTTGTTTCCACTTGCGTTGAAGTCGAGTCTACCGGTGGAGCTGTGGCCCGAGCAACACACTTTTTTTGGTGGGGATAGAGGTGGAACCTCTGCCGGCTCCGCTGAATCAATCGGTTGGTCTTACATTGCTTGCCACTGTGGTGGGTCATTGTAATGGCTAAGGCCAAGGGAACATAAGAGACCTCGCAGCCTTTTGGTCCTGTGGCTGTCCTCTGCTGGCCACTCACGTACACCTTTCTATTAGTCCTGGGATAGTTTGTCTTAGTAAGAGTTTAAGCCTTTACTTGCTTGACTCTGGTGGTGGGTGGGGAAATGTAAAGCTCAAGTTTGATTATTTTACGAATATTGTAAATGGTTCCTCTGCACCGTCCCAGACTACGGCTCAGGCTTCTCCTAACTCACAAAGGCAATTTGCAAGTCGTCTTTTCGATACTCGACATCATTCCCTCACTCAGCAGTCAAGTCACCTACTGCTACTTGCTACTTCAGATACCGTACCTGATATTTCTCGACCTTCTCTTCCTCCTCACTATAATCATATGAAGTCTGCATGCAGGGTTCCATTACCTCTACATAAAGTGTTTGGTCCAAATAATGCTTAAAAAAATTATGTTTCAGCCCCAACCCGAGAGGGTACATATAATGCTGGTTAATGATGCTACTCTGGAGTTTACCTAGCGGATAACCTTACAAAATTACAACTTGCTTCATCTGAGTGCATACACAATATTTTCCGAGGACAACAATTACAGCAGCTGCCCATCGTTCACGAGGACAGCCTACATATTTCTGTTTATCCTGTTCATTTCTTTTCCACTTACCTTGGGAGGTATCAGTGATTCATATATGTCCCTCCTCCCTTCCCTTTCCGATAAGATAAGATTTCGTTCGGATATCTATGTGATCGAGGACTGTCTAACTTATTTCCATTGGGGTCCTCTTGTCCCCCCAGGATTTAACACCCAGGTTCCTATTTGCTGCTAAACAGGACAACAGGTGTTCGGAATGTTTCCACCCGCCGGGAATCGACACGGGAGCTTTAGCCACCAGGCCACCGGGCCACCGAGATCTCGTATCTATGGATATGTGCTCCTTTTTACTTAAGCAGTTTCAACTACACTTCACATGCTACTGCTGTGCGCCACTGATGGTTCTAAATCCCCTTATGGTGCAGGATACACAGCGGGGTTTCCGCGTAGTGTGATACACGAATGTCGGATGTGGCAAGTACGTATATTCACGACAGAGTTATACGCATTTCTTGACGCTTTCATCTGCGTTATTTTTCTTCCCGCTTCTTCCTTTGTTACAGTTTCTGGTTATTACGGTGCGTTACAGGATCTTCGAAGCTTTGACTCAACGCTGGCTTTGTCACCACTTAGATGAGCATAAAGACGTCGTCTTTGTGGCGTCCAGAGTAATAAACTTGAAGACTTCCCTTCATGTTCCACTGTTCAGAACCTATCAGTCTCTCGCAGACTATCTTCCAGTTTTGTTTCGGAACATTCAGGATAGATGGCAGTGACGTTGATCTGCGCGAGAGAATAGCAAGCTGTTATTAATCAACATGACTCACGAAATCGTAATGACACGATTGTAAACAAACCATGCAACCCGTGGTATGGTTTGTTATTAATCAAACCACAGTCGAATTGTTAATCGACTTCTTATTGTCGCTGTCAAGTTTCTTTGTGCACACAAAACACTCGCACATAGCTGTCACTTAGGTGAAACTTGTCTAGTCTTGACTTGCACTGTTTATCACAAAGCACGTAGAATTTATATCCATTTCTTATTACAGCGCCTGGGTGTCTTCACTTGGCCTATTATCTTTTCTGAAAAAAAAAAACTTTTCAAAGCAGATACTGCGACTTTCTGACTAACATTGACTTGTTACGCTCGCCTTTGACTCTCTTTCTTTGTTCACCTTTTATCCCATTTACCTGTAATTTCCCTCGGCTTTCCATCTCTTCATGACCCGTAAGGGTTTGGCATTTTTCTGAATAATAATAATAATAATAATAATAATAATAATAATAATAATGATAATAATAATAATAATAATAATAATAATAATAATAATAATAATTATTATTATTATTATTATTATTATTTTTATTATTGTTATTATTATTATTATTATTATTATTATTATTATTATTATTATTATTATTATTATTATTATTATTATTATTATTATTATATTTGGTCTAGTCCTAGTTGGTTAACTTCCATCTCGTCTACTAGGTTATGTTAACATTTCCTAGATTTTGTTTGGTTAGGTTAGATTAGGGTGTCAGGTTAAGCTAGGTTTAGGTTGTGCTCGATGCCTCCTACATCTCAAGAAGCAGAGCAAAGGTCAGTGATGTATGAAACTAGATTTAGAAAGTACACAGTGAAGCACGGGATTGTTTCCCCACGAGGGCCCTGAACGCGGGTGTCATGTGATCGTCTCCTGTTCGGTAGGTTATAAACGTGATTCCCTGTGTGTTTGTAGCCCCTGGAAAAAAATAATAATAAAAAAGGTTTTATTTAAAGTCGCCTACATATAGAACACAACACTTAAGCATCGATAACAGTATAACAGCAACTCAACGAACATATATAATAAGCTGAAATATTAAATGTATGATAGTGCATTACGATGTTGTATGATACACCAATTTCTCTCTCTCTCTCTCTCTCTCTCTCTCTCTCTCTCTCTCTCTCTCTCTCTCTCTCTCTCTCTCTCTCTCTCTCTCTCTCTCTCTCTCTCTCTCTCTCTCTTTCTCTTTCTCTTTCTCTTTCTCTTTCTCTTTCTCTCTCTCACCTGACCATCTCCTCCAGAAAGTGCTGCAGACGAAATATCTCATTTAGATCATGCTCCTTCAGCTTGGGGTCATCTGACCCCACACGACCTGTCTCTTCACCCCCTGCCTTCCCGTGAACTTTAACCTGGTCACCAAGTGAGGCAGGAGGGTAGTGAAGGGCTCCCGAGCACCGAGAAACTAAACCAACGCACAGGATCGTCAGAATTCCTACCATGGTTCCAGTCATTGTTGTTGGTCAACTTTATGTCTAGTCAAATCAGGCAGTTATGAAGCTCTGTTTGGTTTCTGTTGATGAATAAAGGAAGCTACATGAACACAGAAGTAGGTTCACTTTGCCAGGTTTCCTTCGTAACTCTTAATAACACAATTGCAAACAAACCACAGATCCCTCCCGTTCTGTGATTGCCTTCGTAAATTAGATTTCGTTAGGGATGAACTAGTATTGGACAAATGCCTACATTCAAGAATTCTGTCTACTTGTCTAGTCTTCCCCGTCACCGTCACAAGGACTTTCCCTTCCTGTAGGATCGCCGGTGCTGTCCCGGCCCAGGTCTTCTCCAAATGTTGTCCCGGCTGGCAAAGCGGACAGGAACGTCTTCAGAGCCGTGATGACTCTACCCAGCACTGCGAGTGTACGAACACCCGTAATGCAAGCCAAGCCTTCTAAGCCAACCTTTTGCCCAGGACTAAGTTTTACTGTCAAAAAAATAGTCTTGCTGTGTATTACTTGTCTTGACGCACACTTATGGGAGAATTGCCACAGCTACTAGCTACACTCCAGGGTTTATAAAATGCTTTCACGGCACCTCCCTCACCACTAATCTAATCAGTTTTGTTGCGGGCAGTTATGAAAAATATCGGTCATCATGCTATCATAGGCAGAGACAATCTTATCTAAAGTGTATTTTTTTTTTAAGATTTTGAGTTCGGCTTTCAACTGAAATGTGCACAATTCCTTTGTTTTCTTAAATGGGTTTATAACCAAGTTGGGGTTTGCCAGGGGATTCTTACACAGTTGAACAAGTTATTCATCTGACTCGTGTCAGGAAATATTTTCATGATTCCTGAAGAACAAACGACCACCACTGCACCCTGCAAGTGGGACATATGATTAAATCTTTTTCCTTGCTTCCCTGAATTCCTGCTCTCCTACTACAAGTTCACTCGTACTGTTGTTGAAAGTGCTAACTAACAACAGCTTTAAGGTTAGTGATTAACTGTATTTGATCCCTATGCCTACATTCCATAGGAAAGATTAGAGAGTAGTACAAAGTGAACAGGAATGTTTGGGAGACATAATAGCATATTTTTTGAGAGAATGTCTATTGTTTTGGATTTTTTTAGATATGTTCTGGATGTGTGTACTGAATTTTAGTTTACTATGTGTATTCTCATGAATTTGCCGTCGTCCTGTCTGTCGATTGGAATATTCATAATCTTTATGTTCCCAAAAAAATTATATATATAGCTTTATTCCCAAACATTATGAAAAATTTCATGTTAATATTTGGTGTGAGTTTATTCGTTGTGATCCAGATATTTTTTTAAGTTCAACGTTTACAGTGTTGTTGAACGCAGCCAGATCGGCATTTGAAGTGAAAAGTGGTGTCATTTGCTAAAAGAATTTATTTAAGTCCCTGTGAAACACGAGGAAGGTCAATAATATAGAAAATAAATAGCAGAAGACCCAGGACACTACCGTGTGGAACTCCTATGTTCATGGATCGGGTTGCTGAAGAACAGCCATTAAGCCCTGGCTCCATTTCTACGACTAAGAACACACCTCTCCAGCGCTATTCTCGGTCTGTCCGGTCTTCCCTGCTCATCCCTTTCATTCACCAAGGTTTTTAATGCCATGATGGCTGCTGTTGGGGATTGTGCCTTAGATACACCAGCCATCTTAAAAATTTTGTTCAGTTTTTTTGAGTACTCGATCATCATCTGCAGCTGGTTTACCTGGAGTTTACCTGGAGAGGGTTTCGGGGGTCAACGCCCCCGCGGCCCAGTCTGAGACCAGGCCTCATGGTGGAGCAGGGTCTGATCAACCAGGCTGTTACTGCTGGCCGCACGCAAGCTGACGTACTAACCACAACAAGATGATGATCTTGCAAGTGAAGGTTGTCTTATGGAGGATTTTATTGCTTCACTTTATTGTGATCTTACACAAACAATGATGACCAAGTCATCCTGACTCTCACTCTCATACTTTGTTATGTATATTTACTCAAATTAAGTTTAATTAACAACTGTCCATTAACAAACAGAAAGGTTCAGGCGGGGATCGAGCCGCCGTCCTCACATTTCGAGTCCGACGCTCTACCGAATGAGCTAACCAAGGAAATTAAACGGAAGTATTCAGAAGTAATTGTAATTGTATTATATTGTATTACAGTACAGTAGTCAAAAGGTTACAGAGGTACATAATGCGTCCAGGGACGGGGCCCCCAAAGTTTTGATAGCTGAACTAGGTACAAAGGTAATGAATCATGTAAGTAAATTTACTTACGTTTATACATGGCTACAATCATGAACAAATTATACAGTAATGAGCAATTCACACTTCCACACCCGGTCACAACTGTAATGAGTTATTGGTGCAAATATAAATTTTTGGGTCACACACACACACACACACACACACACACACACACACACACACACACACACACACACACACACACACACGGACTTAACAAACACACATACACACACAGGGACTTAACACACACACACACACACATACAGGGACTTACACACACACAGGAACTTAACACACACACACACACACATACACAGGGACTTAACACACACACACACTGAGCTGATGTGGACGAATCTTGTTACTATAATTGACTACACACACACACACACACACACAGGGACTCAGCATGTCGTTCCTGACAATCAACTTCTTGGCATACTCTGCTAATTCAGGCCTTTATCAGTTTTTGTGGTGGTCCTGAGCGCGTCTTGCTGTCCAGTTGACGTTTACCAGACGTATTAGTCTTCCTTAATTCAACCAGATGACTTTTAATCGCTTTCCTCAATACACTATTTTGGATATCATCGCAGGAAGTATCTATATCATTCTTGAATTCGGTCAGCATTGACCTGACCATGTTGATTGCCTTAATATCTCATTCTAATGTGAAACCAGTAGATGATATCCATGGGGTCGGTGAGACCGGAGCTGACAACTATGTCCATGAATGCTAGGGCATGGTACGAGCAGGTACCGCCGCCCTGTCGTACACTGCGAATAGACAGACCATTTGTGAAACAGGAGTGCTTTCTCTAATATTCTGTTACTACTTCGAAGGCGATCTTAGAAGAACCACCACCGTTGTAGTATAGCAAGGTCCCATTGTGGCGGGCATATATAGAAACAATGTGAGTGGCACTGTGGAAATTTATTTGGTCCAAATAGTTCCACAGCTCAGATCCAGCATGGCCGTCGGGATGGCCGAGCCGGACGGCCCTTAAACCCTCCCAAACAAACGAAGCATTCTCTGGTTGGCGGTTGTTGGTAAGCTTATTTAATTTATAGATTTACTCTTCAGGGAAGGAGTAGGTAGTTTACTGGTAGTACACTAATATTAGGTTTACTAAGGCATCTGTAGATAATGATAAAGTAGACCTAAGACCTTAACATAGGTAGTAATAGGCCGATAATGTAGGCAAACACTAGGATAAGTTAGCTGAGGAGAACTGGCAGCCCTAGCTTGATTGAGGAGGCGTGGGTCACAAAGACAGAATAGCGCCCTTCTTACGACAGACACCGACTGGACAAGATGTGCCATGAACAGCAGACGGCGCCCCCACATGTCTTCACATCTGAGACCTGGGGAAATCTGGTAGAGGCACCTCGATGTACCGTAGATGATCTCCTCCATCAGCCCATACAGTAAGACAAGATCTTCACCTTTTCCCATAGGTTCTGGCCAGTGTCTTGGGAGATTGTGGGTTGAGTTAACTGTGGGCCCGGTGTGCTACAGAGAGAGCATGCCCAGTAAGTACCAGTGTCTCAGAGCCGTCTGAAGCTAGTGTCTGAGTCTGCATAGTTATACTAGGGGATACATACCCTCTTGGATATAGGAATTTCTGAGGTGCAGGCAGGACACTAATTACAATTGAATATTGCAGGAATTAATGCTCCCGGTTGCACGTGGTTTCCGAGGGGAAGTCCAAAGGGGCTAAAGCTAGGCTTAGGAAGTTGAAGATCAGGATATATGCTGCAACACCAAGTAAGTTAGTCCTTTATACGTGCATGCAGGCGAGGTTTCTTGCAATACCAATCATTTGTGAAAATCTGTCCTATAAGCCACTTGTGAGGCTGAGGTACCCACCTCAGAGCTCGGTGTCAACAGAGTTTGCCAGGGTAGGCGACTCACTTGGAGGCAGTCCACACAAATTTTCACAGGCACTAGTCAAACCTACAATACAACCATGGCCTTTGGGTAGAGGAGTCTGGCAGGAGAGAGTAGTTGCTTGGGGGGCTGGACACTTCGCCGCACGGAGTAAAAAAACAAAACTCGAAAAAATACGAAAATTGAGTTGTTAACAAAAAATAGCTGAACTTTCTGGCTACACTCTGGTAAGTAAGTAAGTAAATAAGTAAGTTTATTCAGGTATACACAAATACAGTTACATAGAATTATTATACATAGCAGCATATGTGTAGAGAACCTAGGATAACCCAAAAAAGTCAGACAGAGTGACTTATTTCCATTGGGGTCCTTTACTTATTTCCATTGGGGTCCTTTACTGGTATAATTATTATCCTTGTACGATGTTTCTAAAAGGAATTATAGTCATTTATAACAAGCATGGTGACAGCTCCTTGCGTAACAAGCGCTGATGTGGCATTTTTTTTTCCCCCGTGTTATTTTTATCATTTTCTTATATCTTTATGTCTAATATAATACAAATTCACCATCTGAGATCATGCCAGAGTGGGCGGAGCTAATATGGTCAAGGAACCAATCAGAAACCTCCACTGGGAGCAATGCCCAAAATGGCCGACACCTCCAGCCAACAAAATATTCCATACCCATGCTAATATCAAATATAAGGCTTATTTACCTGTCACAATTGATCTGATATGACATAATGCAATATAATAATAGCATAGAAACATAAAAAGTACACCAGAAAAAATAATATATAGCATAATATGACGCCCCAGAGGAAAAAAAATTCTAGCGATATATCCCATGAAGGTGAAAAGACCCATTCTCTCATCAGTGATAAGAGAAAACGTAGATTTACACTGGTTAACTGTAATAAACACTCGTAGGTCACGGAAAAAATGTAAAAGAAAGCGAATTTTTCTGGGAAAAAAAAAATCCCCAGGCACCTGGGGTGCCGCGCGCTGCGGCCTATATCTCCGAAGTAAGTTATTTACCTATTTAGGGGCGCTCCATCCTTATTTATGAATGAATTGACTTGATTTTCACAACAAACATAGAAGAATGATTCCTTTACTAGTTTCTGTGTACCTCTCTGAAGTATCCCAAACATTTTTAGATTTGTGTGGGCAACAAGACCGACATCTTCCAAAATGTCAAAAAAGTTATGAACTTTATTTTTTTTAGCATGAAGATAAGGTTCATTTTAGAAAAGGTACATGTAACTTAATGGAATTAGAAGTGTTCTATCAGCAGCAAGTGTCAAAACCACTTTTCCAAGTACCACTGAGTCAAAACCAAGTGCCAAATGTAATTTTTCGTAAATTTTTCATATTTCATTTCCTTTTTGGCCGATATGTTTGAAACTTCAGCACAGCATACTCGATATAAGCTTCTAATAGTACACCAAAAATGAACGTAATCGGTTGAAAAATAAAGGGGTCGAGATGATAGGGTTAAGGCCTCTGTTACGAACAATGGTGAACATATCGTTTAACCTTAATCCTTTGGTGGACTCCAGGAGTGGGTGATAAACACCAATATACTGAACTTCCATTGTCATCCCTTCGCTTATCAATCTGATAAGTCAGTAGGATACTTGCGGGGCTCGAACCCGCGATGCTTGAGTTTTTCAACTCGAGAGGTCTTCACTAACCACTGGGCCAGCAGGATATGAGTAAATATTTAAAAAAATGTATTTATACATCATAAGTAAATAAGTTTACCTGGAGTTTACCTGGAGAGAGTTCCGGGGGTCAACGCCCCCGCGGCCCAGTCTGTGACCAGGCCTCCTGGTGGATCAGAGCCTGATCAACCAGGCTGTTGCTGCTGGCTGCACGCAAACCAACGTACGAGCCACAGCCCGGCTGATCAGGAACTGACTTTAGGTGCTTGTCCAGTGCCAGCTTGAAGACTGCCAGGGGTCTGTTGGTAATCCCCCTTATGTGTGCTGGGAGGCAGTTGAACAGTCTCGGGCCCCTGACACTTATTGTATGGTCTCTTAACGTGCTAGTGACACCCCTGCTTTTCATTGGGGGGATGGTGCATCGTCTGCCAAGTCTTTTGCTTTCGTAGTGAGTGATTTTCGTGTGCAAGTTCGGTACTAGTCCCTCTAGGATTTTCCAGGTGTATATAATCATGTATCTCTCCCTCCTGCGTTCCAGGGAATACAGGTTTAGGAACCTCAAGCGCTCCCAATAATTGAGGTGTTTTATCTCCGTTATGCGCGCCGTGAAAGTTCTCTGTACATTTTCTAGGTCGGCAATTTCACCTGCCTTGAAAGGTGCTGTTAGTGTGCAGCAATATTCCAGCCTAGATAGAACAAGCGACCTGAAGAGTGTCATCATGGGCTTGGCCTCCCTAGTTTTGAAGGTTCTCATTATCCATCCTGTCATTTTTCTAGCAGATGCGATTGATACAATGTTATGGTCCTTGAAGGTGAGATCCTCCGACATGATCACTCCCAGGTCTTTGACGTTGGTGTTTCGCTCTATTTTGTGGCCAGAATTTGTTTTGTACTCTGATGAAGATTTAATTTCCTCATGTTTACCATATCTGAGTAATTGAAATTTCTCATCGTTGAACTTCATATTGTTTTCTGCAGCCCACTGAAAGATTTGGTTGATGTCTGCCTGGAGCTTTGCAGTGTCTGCAATGGAAGACACTGTCATGCAGATTCGGGTGTCATCTGCAAAGGAAGACACGGTGCTGTGGCTGACATCCTTGTCTATGTCGGATATAAGGATGAGGAACAAGATGGGAGCGAGTACTGTGCCTTGTGGAACAGAGCTTTTCACCGTAGCTGCCTCGGACTTTACTCTGTTGACGACTACTCTCTGTGTTCTGTTAGTGAGGAAATTATAGATCCATCGACCGACTTTTCCTGTTATTCCTTTAGCACGCATTTTGTGCGCTATTACGCCATGGTCACACTTGTCGAAGGCTTTTGCAAAGTCTGTATATATTACATCTGCATTCTTTTTGTCTTCTAGTGCATTTAGGACCTTGTCGTAGTGGTCCAATAGTTGAGACAGACAGGAGCGACCTGTTCTAAACCCATGTTGCCCTGGGTTGTGTAACTGATGGGTTTCTAGATGCGTGGTGATCTTGCTTCTTAGGACCCTTTCAAAGATTTTTATGATATGGGATGTTAGTGCTATTGGTCTGTAGTTCTTTGCTGTTGCTTTACTGCCCCCTTTGTGGAGTGGGGCTATGTCTGTTGTTTTTAGTAACTGTGGGACGACCCCCGTGTCCATGCTCCCTCTCCATAGGATGGAAAAGGCTCGTGATAGGGGCTTCTTGCAGTTCTTGATGAACACAGAGTTCCATGAGTCTGGCCCTGGGGCAGAGTGCATGGGCATGTCATTTATCGCCTGTTCGAAGTCATTTGGCGTCAGGATAACATCGGATAGGCTTGTGTTAATCAAATTTTGTGGCTCTCTCATAAAAAATTAATTTTGATCTTCGACTCTCAGTAAGTTTATTCAGGTATACACAAATACAGTTACATAGAATTATCATACATAGCAGCATATGTGTAGAGAACCTGGGATAACCCAAAAAAGTCAGAGTGACTTATTTCCATTGGGGTCCTTACATAGGTACCTTATAGTGATAGTCATAATGTATTGATTTATATAGTGATAGTGGCATGTGTTGTAATAGTGTAGATAGTGCAGTGAGTTATATAGTGATAGTCTAGTGTTACATAGTGATAGTGTAGTGCAGTGTAGTGTTCTGTAGATATTGATGTGCAGTGCAGTGTTGTGTAGTGCAGTATTGTGTAGTGCTGTTTATGTAGTGCAGTGTTGTGTAGTGTAGTGCAGTGTAGTGTTGTGTAGTGTAGTGCAGTGTAGTGTTGTGTAGATATTGAAGTGCAGTGCAGTGTTGTGTAGTGCAGTGTTGTGTAGTGCAGTGTAGTGTAGTGCAGTGTTGTGTAGTGCAGTGATGTTTACCAGGAGAGGGTTTTTGGGGGTCAACGCCCCTGTGGCCTGATCTGAGACCAGGCCTCATGGTGGATGAGGGTCTGATCAACCAGTCTGTTACAGCTGGCCACATGTGTAATGTTGTGTAGTGCAGTGTTCTGTAGTGTAATGTTGTGTATTGTAGCAGAGTGCAGTGTAGTGTTCTGTAGTGTAGTGTTCCATAGTGTAGTGTTGTGTAGTGTAGTGCTGGGTTGTGTAGTGCAGTGTTGTGCAGTGCAAGGTTGTGTTGTGCAGTGTTGTATAGTGCACTGTTGTGTAGTTCAGTGCTTTGTAGTGCAGTGTTGTGTAGTTCAGTGTTTTGTAGTGCAGTGTTGTGTAGTTCAGTGTTGTGTAGTGCAGTGTTGTGTAGTGCAGTATTGTGTAGTGCAGTGTTGTGTAGTGCACTGTTGTGTAGTTCAGTGCTTTGTAGTGCAGTGTTGTGTAGTTCAGTGTTGTGTAGTTCAGTGTTGTGTAGTGCAGTATTGTGTAGTGCAGTGTTGTGTAGTGCAGTGTTGTGTAGTGCAGTGTTGTGTAGTGCAGTGTTGTGTAGTGCAGTGTTGTGTAGTGCAGTGTTGTGTAGTGCACTGTTGTGTAGTGCACTGTTGTGTAGTGCACTGTTGTGTAGTGCAGTGTTGTGTAGTTCAGTGTTGTGTAGTTCAGTGTTGTGTAGTTCAGTGTTGTGTAGTTCAGTGTTGTGTAGTGCAGTGTTGTGTAGTTCAGTGTTGTGTAGTTCAGTGTTGTGTAGTGCAGTATTGTGTAGTTCAGTGTTGTGTAGTGCAGTATTGTGTAGTGCAGTGTTGTGTAGTTCAGTGTTGTGTAGTGCAGTGTTGTGTAGTTCAGTGTTGTGTAGTTCAGTGTTGTGTAGTGCAGTATTGTGTAGTGCAGTGTTGTGTAGTTCAGTGTTGTGTAGTGCAGTGTTGTGTAGTTCAGTGTTGTGTAGTGCAGTATTGTGTAGTGCAGTGTTGTGTAGTTCAGTGTTGTGTAGTGCAGTGTTGTGTAGTTCAGTGTTGTGTAGTGCAGTGTTGTGTAGTTCAGTGTTGTGTAGTGCAGTGTTGTGTAGTTCAGTGTTGTGTAGTGCAGTATTGTGTAGTGCAGTGTTGTGTAGTTCAGTGTTGTGTAGTGCAGTATTGTGTAGTGCAGTGTTGTGTAGTTCAGTGTTGTGTAGTGCAGTGTTGTGTAGTTCAGTGTTGTGTAGTTCAGTGTTGTGTAGTGCAGTGTTGTGTAGTTCAGTGTTGTGTAGTGCAGTGTTGTGTAGTGCAGTGTTGTGTAGTTCAGTGTTGTGTAGTGCAGTGTTGTGTAGTGCAGTGTTGTGTAGTGCAGTGTTGTGTAGTTCAGTGTTGTGTAGTTCAGTGTTGTGTAGTGCAGTGTTGTGTAGTTCAGTGTTGTGTAGTGCAGTGTTGTGTAGTGCAGTGTTGTGTAGTTCAGTGTTGTGTAGTTCAGTGTTGTGTAGTGCAGTATTGTGTAGTGCAGTGTTGTGTAGTTCAGTGTTGTGTAGTGCAGTGTTGTGTAGTTCAGTGTTGTGTAGTGCAGTATTGTGTAGTGCAGTGTTGTGTAGTTCAGTGTTGTGTAGTGCAGTATTGTGTAGTGCAGTGTTGTGTAGTGCAGTGTTGTGTAGTGCAGTATTGTGTAGTGCAGTGTTGTGTAGTTCAGTGTTGTGTAGTGCAGTATTGTGTAGTGCAGTGTTGTGTAGTTCAGTGTTGTGTAGTTCAGTGTTGTGTAGTGCAGTGTTGTGTAGTTCAGTGTTGTGTAGTGCAGTATTGTGTAGTGCAGTGTTGTGTAGTTCAGTGTTGTGTAGTGCAGTGTTGTGTAGTTCAGTGTTGTGTAGTGCAGTGTTGTGTAGTTCAGTGTTGTGTAGTTCAGTGTTGTGTAGTGCAGTGTTGTGTAGTGTAGTGTTGTGTAGTGCAGTGTTGTGTAGTGCAGTGTTGTGTAGTTCAGTGTTGTGTAGTGCAGTGTTGTGTAGTGCAGTGTTGTGTAGTGCAGTGTTGTGTAGTTCAGTGTTGTGTAGTGCAGTGTTGTGTAGTGCAGTGTTGTGTAGTGAAGTGTAGTGTAGTGTAGTGTTCTGTAGTATAGTGCAATGCTATGAAGTATAGTGTAGTGCTGTGTAATATAGTGCAGTGTAGTGTAGTGTTCTGTAGTATAGTGCAGTATTGTATAGTGAAGTGTAGTGTAGTGCTGTGTAGTATAGTGCAGTGTAGTGCAGTGTAGTGTAGTGCAGTGTTGCATTGTGCAGTGTAGTATTGTGTAGTGTAGTATTGTGTTGTGTAGAGTAGTGCAGTGTAGTGTTGTGTAGTGCAGTGTTGTGTAGTGTAGTGTACTGCAATGTTGTGTAGTGTGGTATTGTGTAGTTTAGTGTTGTGTTGTGTAGTATAGTGTTGTGTAGTGCAGTGTTCTGTAGTGTAATGTTGTGTAGTGTAGCAGAGTGCAGTGTAGTGTTCTGTAGTGTAGTGTTCCATAGTGTAGTGTTGTGTAGTGTAGTGCTGTGTTGTGTAGTGCAGTGTTGTGCAGTGCAAGGTTGTGTTGTGCAGTGTTGTGTAGTGCAGTGTTGTGTAGTGCAGTGTTGTGTAGTTCAGTGTTGTGTAGTGCAGTGTTGTGTAGTTCAGTGTTGTGTAGTGCAGTGTTGTGTAGTTCAGTGTTGTGTAGTGCAGTGTTGTGTAGTGCAGTATTGTGTAGTGCAGTGTTGTATAGTGCAGTGTTGTGTAGTTCAGTGTTGTGTAGTGCAGTATTGTGTAGTGCAGTGTTGTATAGTGCAGTGTTGTGTAGTTCAGTGTTGTGTAGTGCAGTGTTGTGTAGTGAAGTGTAGTGTTGTGTAGTGCAGTGTTCTGTAGTATAGTGCAATGCTATGAAGTGTAGTGTAGTGCTGTGTAATATAGTGCAGTGTAGTGTAGTGTTCTGTAGTATAGTGCAATGCTATGAAGTGTAGTGTAGTGCTGTGTAATATAGTGCAGTGTAGTGTAGTGTTCTGTAGTATAGTGCAATGCTATGAAGTATAGTGTAGTGCTGTGTAGTATAGTGCAGTGTAGTGTAGTGCAGTGTAATGTAGTGCAGTGTTGCATTGTGCAGTGTAGTATTGTGTAGTGTAGTATTGTGTTGTGTAGAGTAGTGCAGTGTAGTGTTGTGTAGTGTTGTGTAGTGCAATGTTGTGTAGTGTGGTATTGTGTAGTGCAGTGTTGTGTTGTGTAGTATAGTGTTGTGTAGTGTAGTGCAGTGTTGCATTGTGCAGTGTAGTATTGTGTAGTGTAGTATTGTGTAGTGCAGTGTTGTGTAGTGCAGTGTTGTGTTGTGTAGTATAGTGTTGTGTAGTGTAGAGCAGTGTTGCATTGTGCAGTGTAGTATTGTGTAGTGCAGTGTTGTGTAGTGCAGTGTTGCATTGTGCAGTGTAGTATTGTGTAGTGCAGTGTTGTGTAGTGCAGTGTTGTGTTGTGTAGTATAGTGTTGTGTAGTGTAGTGCAGTGTTGCATTGTGCAGTGTAGTATTGTGTAGTGCAGTGTTGTGTAGTGCAGTGTTGCATTGTGCAGTGTAGTATTGTGTAGTGTAGTATTGTGTAGTGCTGTGTAGTATAGTGCAGTGTAGTGTAGTGCAGTGTTGCATTGTGCAGTGTAGTATTGTGTAGTGCAGTGTTGTGTAGTGCAGTGTTGTGTAGTGTAGTGCAGTGTTGTGTAGTGCAGTGTTGTGTAGTGTAGTGTTGTGTAGTGTAGTGCAGTGTTGTGTAGTGTAGTGTTGTGTAGTGTAGTGCAGTGTTGTGTAGTGTAGTGTTGTGTAGTGTAGTGCAGTGTTGTGTAGTGTAGTGTTGTGTAGTGCAGTGTTGTGTAGTGTAGTGTTGTGTAGTGTTGTGCAGTGTTGTGTAGTGAAGTGTCACATAGGTGTCACAGGTACTTTATCTACCTACCACAGGTGTCACAGGTACTTTATCTACATACCATAGGTGTCACAGGTACTTTATCTACCTACCATAATTGTCACAGGTACTTTATCTACCTACTATAGGTGTCACAGGTACTTTATCTACATACCATAGGTGTCACAGGTACTTTATCTACCCACCATAGGTGTCACAGGTACTTTATCTACCTACCATAGGTGTCACAGGTACTTTATCTACCTACCTTATGTGCCACATGTACTTTATCTACCTACCATAGGTGCCACAGGTACTTTATCTACCTACCATATGTGCCACATGTACTTTATCTACCTACCATAGGTGCCACAGGTACTTTATCTACCTACCATAGGTGCCACAGGTACTTTATCTACCTACCTTATGTGCCACATGTACTTTATCTACCTACCATAGGTGCCACAGGTACTTTATCTACCTACCTTATGTGCCACATGCACTTTATCTACCTACCATAGGTGCCACATGCACTTTATCTACCTACCATAGGTGCCACAGGTACTTTATCTACCTACCATAGGTGCCACAGGTACTTTATCTACCTACCATAGGTGCCACAGGTACTTTATCTACCTACCATAGGTGCCACAGGTACTTTATCTACCTACCATAGGTGCCACAGGTACTTTATCTACCTACCATAGGTGCCACAGGTACTTTATCTACCTACCATAGGTGCCACAGGTACTTTATCTACCTACCGTAGGTGCCACAGGTACTTTTAATAAAGTTAAGTGGCTGTCCACAACTAAGTCACATTTGGGGGAATTAGTAGAAGCCGTGAATGTATTTTTTTTAACAGTGAAATGCTGTTTATTCTGTATTTATAATATTCTCTTCTGCTTTCAGTAAAATGCTATATTTTGGTTGTAAAACAAATAAATTGTATGATAAAAAAAATTTTAGAACTAAAACAATTTTTTTTCTTCTAGTCGAAATCGACTCAAGGGACACCCGGTATAATATATATATATATATATATATATATATATATATATATATATATATATATATATATATATATATATATATATATATATATATATATATATATATATAGATAGATATAGATATATATATATATTAAATACTTATTACTAAGTTCATTTTTTTTTATTTTGCTAAATATCAGTCAAGGAAGCATGAAAAAATATTTTTTAGAATAAAGGTGTATCAAAGGTAAGGTATTTAGTACTAGGGTGGCTGGAGGCTCCATTCTTGGTCCGGCAGACACCAGGCAGACTTGATGCTCCTCTACACACTTTAATTTTAAAGGGGTGGAGGGATAAGCCAGCAGAAGGCCTCTATCAGGTGACGAAAAGCTCCAGTGACGGGTCATCTTATGACTAGGACCCGGTATATGTCACTGTCATGAAGAACAATACTGTGACTGGAACAATACATAATATAACCAGCACATAGGGAAGAAAAAGAAGCATACTGCAATCTTTCGGTCTGTCTTTGACCATCAACAAGTCACACTGTGACTAGTTAATAGTACAAGAACATAAGAACATGAGAAAGAAGGAACACTGCAACACGCCTACTGACCCATGCAGAGCAGGTCCATGCCCCCCCCCCCAGATTAACCCAATGACCCACCCCTCCCAGATTAGCCCAGTGACCCACCCAGTCTGGTCACCTCCACTGAAGGAAGGAGGATGATGCCAGACCCAGCAGCACAAGCTAGTCATGTTCAACTCACACATACTCACACCCACTCATGTATTTATCTAACCTATTTTTAAAGCTACACAACGTTTAACCTGAATAACTGTACTCGGGAGTTTATTCCACTCATCCACAACTCTATTACCAAACCAGTGCTTTCCTATATCCTTCCTGAATCTGAATTTTTCCAACTTGAAACCATTGTTGCAAGTCCTGTCTTGGCTGGAAATTTTCAGCACTGTATTTACATTCCCTTTATTTATTCCTGTTTTCCATTTATACACCTCGATCATATCCCCCCTAGTTCTACGCCTTTCGAGAGAGTGCAGATTCAGGGCCCTCAGTCTATCCTCATAGGGAAGATTTCTGATACATGGGATCATCTTTGTCATCCTCCTCTGTACATTTTCCAGAGAATTTATATCCATTCTGTAATACTGTGACCAGAACTGAGCAGCATAGTCTAAATGAGGCCTAACCAAGGATATATAGAGTTGAAGAACAACCTGAGGACTACTATTATATATACTTCTAGATATGAAGCCAAGAATTCTGTTAGCTTTATTGCAAACACTAATGCACTGTTGTCTTGGTTTTAGATTACTGCTAACCAGAACTCCTAAATCCTTTTCGCAAGCAGTAGTATTAAGATCTACATTATTTAGTTTATATGTGGCATGGTTATTTACCTGTCCAACATTTAGAACTTTGCATTTGTCAATATTAAACTGCATCTGTCACTTCTCCGACCATTGCATCATTCTATTCAAATCATCCTGGAGTGCTCTAGTGTCCTCATTAGAATGAATTGGACTGCCTATTTTGGTGTCATCAGCAAATTTGCTTATGTCACTATTTATTCCCTCATCTATGTCGTTTATGTAAATTGTGAACAACAATGGGCCCAACACTGACCCCTGAGGAACACCGCTTGCGACATGTCCCCCATTCTGATTTCTCCCCATTTATGCAAACTCTCTGCTGCCTATTTGTCAGCCATGCCTCTACCCAGGAAAAAAATTCTCCTCCTATTCCGTGTGCCTTAAGTTTCCTCAATAGCCGCTGGTGTGGAACTCTATCGAAAGCCTTACTGAAGTCCATATACACAATATCATATTCATTACCATGATCTACCTCCTCAAACACCTTAGTGAAAAAGTTAGTAAATTCTTAAGACAGGAACGCCCCTTTGTAAAACCGTGTAGAGATTCATTAATCAATCTGTACCTATCAAGATGGCTACGAATTGCTTCAGCTATTATTGATTCCATAAATTTTCCCACTATGGAGGTAAGGCTTATTGGTCTATAGTTCGAAGCCAAGGACCTGTCACCTGCCTTGTAAATAGGTATTACATTTGCCATTTTCCACTTATCAGACACTATGCCAGTTTGTAGTGATATGTTAAAAAGATTAGCCAAAGGTATGCTAAGTTCCTCTTTACATTCCTTTAACACCCTTGCAAACAGTTCATCAGGCCCTGGGGATTTGTTAGGTTTTAGTTTCTCTATTTGTCTGAGAACCATGTCACTAGTTACCGCAATCGTGCATAGTTTATTATCATTCTGTTCTACATAATCTATTATTTCAGGAATATTGCTAGTATTTTCCTGGGTGAAAACTGAGAGGAAGTAGGTATTGAGAATTTCACACATATCCTTGTCACTGTCAGTGATTTGACCAGAGTTACTCTTAAGTGGGCCTATCTTGTCCCTAATCTTACTTCTGTATACCTGAAAGAACCCTTTTGGGTTAGTCTTTGAATCCCTTGCAACCTTAGCAAGTTGGACCAAAGCGTCATCATGGGCATCTCTTGCCTGTGTGTGCCAGCTATTTGTTAATTTTTACTGTCATGGTTCCTCCACCCAGAAAGATTAAAACAAAAGAGAGGTGTGTATTTTAGGTTTAAGCATGTACTTTTCATGAATGATGGGAAACAGATGGTCAGCTGTGCTGGAGACAAAACCATTCATGTCTGGGATAAAGCATCTTGCCAGGTAAATATTTACTAGTATGCATTTGTAAGTTTCTTAATATAGGTGTTTTCTCATAAAAGTATTCTACAGTACCATCTGTACTTTGGTGGATTAAGTGCGCAGGACTTTATAAAACTTAACTAACTCTAGCAACATGCTCTTAATTTTGCTAGATAATTTGTACTGTTATTCACTGCACAAGCTAAGATTATTTTTCCGGTGAGGGTTTATTCCCCATTATTTTAATCTACATTTTTTCAGAGGTATTTCTGCTGTGCTTACCCTTTCAAGGAGTCACTTGCTTTGGCTAAGGGGCTTTAAGATTCAGGGAATGGGACCTTTTCCCTTCATCAGATGACTCGTAAATATCCTCTCTTTACCCTCCCTTTCCTTTTGGCCTCATCAAGGAGGATATTTTTCCTTTTGTGAAATCAAGCTACTAGACAAAAGGAAAAGGAATTACTCTTGTGCCCTGTTCTAATATAATTTCTTTTGGAAGTGGTGTGATTGGGTCACTCCACATGATAAAATTTAATCATCCTAGGGATTGTCAGGTGACCCTCTGGTGGATATCTGGCAGGGCCTGTGATGGCAGGAGTGTTACTGGAGGTTGTCTGTGGATCTAGGAGTGCCAGTTGAAGGTGTATGACTACTAGTATTTGTGCCAGTTCACCTGCTGCCAGTATTAACTAAAAGACAGTTGCAAAGTTTTAGTGCCCTTGTCCAAACAGGTGGTTTTGCTAAGCCTTTCTCAGTCAATTCTGGTGGTGCTATCCTGGTTGTATATGAGGTAGTGGTCTCCAGGGACCAACAGCACTGCCTGTCGTAGTAATGGTGAGCATGGTTCAAGGTGGTACATGGTTTCTTTTTATTTATTCTTGGAGCTATTCCCCCCTTCCCTGTCACGTACCTTTACACATCACAGCAGTAAATGACCCATATGGATTTATTACTCATTTCTGATTATAATAATAATAATAAACTGTTTATAATAAAAAATTAAACTCTATACACCATACGTAAAACCTATACTGGACAGTATGACCAATTTATGACATTTTGTTACATGTATATTTTCAGTGATATGTTTCCCCACTTTGACTTATTCACCAATTTTTTCAACATATGTTCTATATTTTTACTACCTGTACTTTCATTTAGTATGTGCTTGCTTTATTTTCATGTTTCTTAGCCCTGTAATACAGTATTTCCTTTCCAGTGTAGGAGGCCTGATCTGTGGCCAAGCCGTAATTCCCACAACCACTGATAGATAATTATAACAAATATTGTCTTTTTTATTCTTTAACTGGGAAACGCTAAACCCGTAAGGGTCATATAGCACCTGGGGAATTGAAGCCACTAAGGTTCAGTCTACTGAAGGGAAAGCAAGGCAGTTCTTTGGATCAAAAACTCTCCCTCACTGGCATCAAGGTACCTCCCTGGAGGGTAACAGATATTGCCATTGTGCCTTTCTCAGATTTAGTATATCAGTGTGGACTTGATACTGTATTTCATCTTCAGGTATTATGCTTGGAGACTGTAATGGGTTCTGTTCCTGTAAAAAAATAACATTATACTGCAACTACAGGTCTCCCTCAACATTCGCGTTTTCAACTTTCGCGGGCTTCACGCATTTGTGAATTCCCAGCCGCCAAATCATATTTGAGTTTCCCGCCACCCACGCATTCCTACTACTCTCCCTCCGATCCCCGCAACTGGCACCCAGCCAGCCCACCACTTACTCGCTCAGTCAGTCTCCAGTCACTGTGCGAGTTGGTCTGTGTTGTTTGTGTGGTGGTAAAAGTATGTCCCTCAAGCGAGGAGTAACGGCTATTGATGAGCCAACCCCTAAGCGCTCAAAGAGTTAGTTTAGTTTAATATCTTTATTATGCACCCCATACCCATCCTGTGGGCGGTAGTCAAAATATTACAAAGGTACATAATGGGTCCAGGGACTGGACCCCAAAGTTTTGATAGCTGAACTAGTTACAAAGATAATGAACTCCAGGTAGATCTGGTCACAATCATGGCAAGTTACAAAGGTAATGAATCAGCCTCACTCCTATACATGGTTACAGTCATGAACAAATTACAAAGTAATGAGCCACTGATACGTCCACACCTGGTCACAATTGTAATGAGTTATAAATACAAATATTAAGTGGGTCATACACCCACACAAGCACGCGCACACATACACACACGAGGGCGCACACACAGACATATGCACACAAATATATGCATACACACAAGGACGCACACACACACACACACAGAGTGCGTGCATGAGTCATGTCTTCCGTTCTCCGTGAATATAAGTGTTTTCGAGGGCTACCCAAGTGATCTGAAGGGTAGCTAAGTGTGCTAGGGTAGTGAACAATTCCTTGAAGCGATTTATAATCTGCCTGAGCCACATAAGTGTAGGGAGAGCCGCAATTTTGTAAGTGATCTAGAAAGTAAAATGTGGTGGCGCAGTCACAGTGGGCAGGCTCGTGTGGGTGGTAAGACGACGCTGCCACGTGTCTCCAAGAAAGATAATAAAGTGAAACAATCGTGTGACCAGTGAGAGAAATACAGTGAATAGGGTACACTATATAACGAGAAGAAATTGAGGTGGATCTACGCCAGGACGTCACATCGAGTTGGACAATCTACAGGCTGCTACAGCTGCATTGCAAGTACTGTATTCACTTATGAGTGGTTGTATGGGTGTGGGGTTTCAGGTTCCAATTAACCGCCAAGCTGATTGTGAATGGTCAACTCTCATAGCACGATAAAGAATAGGCACTCAAGTATTCAATAAGGAATAGCAATTGGTAATCCATTGAACAAGGCGAGTAAGTTACTATAAGCTAGGTGGCAGGACAAGCATAAAGGGCAACATTGTAAGTAGGTGCAGGTCAAGTCCCAGGAGGGTGGGGGTCAGGTCACAAGAGGTTGTGGTCACAAGCGACCACTGAGACTCCACATTACACTCCAACGCACAATTCACCTACTTTTCAGACACATAATAAACCCACACGTAATTCCACACTTAATTACACACACACACACACATGCACACACACACACACACACACACACACACACACACACACACACACACACACACACACACACACACACACACACACACACACACACACACACACATATACAGACTCACACATACACTCCCCCCTCCCCGACCAACCTCTCACTCCGTCCCCTGATCCCACCCCTCCCTCTATCACTCTCCCTCTCCCTCTCTCATTCACCCACTTGCTTCTCCCTCCTTCCCACTCCCCATATTCTCCCTCTCCCCACCCCTCTCCCACATAGCCACAGTTCCTCCTCTACCTTCCTCCCCCCCCCCACACTCTGACAAACACACTACTAACCTAACACACAGAATTACATAGGTTTTCCACTCTGAGGCAATCAAAATAAAACAAAAATGGGTTGCCAGAGAGCAGGAAGGAAAACCAAGCGACAGGAGGAGGAAGCTGCAAAGGAAGATTGGGCAGCAGAGCTCATAAAAAGGGAACATGAATGGGAAAAGAAACTAGAACTTAGCATGAAAATGGAAGAGAGGATAGATATGGAAAGCAGGAAGTGGGAGGTGCAAGTCAAAGCAGCAGAGGCTAGGATACAGAGTTTAGAAGAAGAACTGAAAAATCTGAAACAGCCTAAAGAACTAAAGAACATTTTGGGATTGACATCAGAGACTGCTACCTTAGTCACAAATAAGGGGACTGTAGGGAAAGAAGGAGCAAAACTGCATGTAGAAGCTCTATCAGAGGAGACTGTAGTAAATGAAAGAGCTAAGCTATATGTGGAGGCCCTAACAGACCACAGCAGAGCTCAGGGAAAGCCGAGAAGGGAAAATGACAGGCCACTGAGCCCAAGTACATTAGCTAGTGAAACTGAAGAAAGGAAAGCTGCAATGGAGGAAATTAAATTGAATGAGTGGATACACAAGGATATGCAGTGGGAGTATGAAAGGGAGAGGTCAGTCTTTGTGTATGGGCTCCAGGAAGCTGAAGGGGAAACATATGAAGCAAGAAAACAAGGGAAAAAAAACAATTGAAAGCATCATAAAAGCAATAGGAGAAGACGACATGACCCAGCTGGAAAATTTTCGGGGAATATGGAAGTTTGCAAAAAAAGGAACCTGGCCAGTGAAAGTGACCTTCAAGGCAGAATCGACTCGAAACAGGATCCTGCAGGAGAAAGCACGATTAGGGACATGCTGGCATACACGAAAGTGTATCTCGACTGCGACAGAACACAAGAAGAAAGGCAGAAACTGAGAGAGATGGTACAAAGGCGAAAGGAGGAAAGAGAGGGGATGGAGGAGACTGACAGGAGATCCCAGACCCAGGAAGAAGATCAAATACAGCCCCCTTCACAACTTCCTATAGAAGCCCCCCTACCAGGTCAACCCCAGAGCAACCAAACACTCTAAACCAAAACACCCATGCTATATCCAATGCCCCCACCCATTGCATTACAAACTCCACCCCCACAGCAACCACCCATAGTTCCTTATCAGGTCTTCCACTTCCCCAACCCCAATATACCTCCCAGACCACAGTCTTAGAAAAGAAGTTGAAGGTGTGGTACACAAATGCAGATGGAATAACAAATAAGTATAAGGAGTGGCATGAAAGAATCAAGGAGACATCCCCAGACATAACAGCACTCACAGAAACAGAACTCACCAGAATAATAACAGATTCAATCTTTCCATCTGGATATCAAATCCTCAGGAAAGACAGAGGGAGGAGAGGGGGAGGAGGAGTTGCACTGCTAATTAAAAACCAGTGGGGTTTTGAGAAAATGGAAGGAATGGATGGCACGGGCGAAAGGGACTACTTAGTAGGAACAATCCAGTCTGAGGGACATAAGGTGATAATTGCAGTAATGTACAACCCACCACAGAACTGCAGGAGGCCAAGAGAAGAATACAATGAGAGAAACAGAGCAATGGTCGACACATTAGCCCAGGTGGCCAGGAGAGCACACATGGGGGGAGCAAAGTTACTAGTTATGGGTGATTTCAATCACAAGGAGATTGACTGGGAAAACCTGGAGCCCCATGGGGGTCCCAAAACATGGAGAGCCAAGATGATGGATGTGGTACTGGAAAACCTCATGCATCAACATGTTAGAGACACTACCAGAGAGAGAGGAGAAGATGAACCAGCAAGACTGGACCTTGTATTCACCTTGAGCAGTTCGGACATCGATGATATCATGTATGAAAGGCCCCTGGGAGCTATTGATCATGTGGTTCTGTGCTTCGACTACATAGTTGAGCTCCAAGTGGAGAGAGTAGCAGGAATAGGGTGGGAAAAACCAAACTACAAAAGGGGGAACTACTCAGGCATGAGGAACTTCCTGCAAGACATTCAGTGGGAGAGGGAACTGACAGGAAAACCAGTACAAGAAATGATGGACTATGTGGCAACAAAATGCAAGGAGGCAGAGGAGAGGTTTGTTCCCAAGGGAAACAAAAATAATGGGAAGAACAGAACGAGTCCTTGGTTCACCCAAAGGTGTAGGGAGGCAAAAACTAGGTGTACTATAGAATGGAAAAGGTACGACTAAGCACAGATAAGAAGGGAGGCTCAGCGACAATGTGAAAATGACATAGCATCGAAAGTCAAGTCTGACCCAAAGCTGTTGTATAGCCACATCAGGAGGAAAACAACAGTCAAGGACCAGGTAATCAGACTGAGGAAGGGTGATGGGGAGTTCACAAGAAACGACCGAGAGGTATGTCAGGAGCTCAACATGAGATTTAAAGAAGTATTTACAGTGGAAACCAGAAGGTCTCCAGGAAATCAGAACATGGGGGTACACCAGCAAGTGCTGGATGAGGTACATATAACCAAGGAGGAGGTGACGAAGCTGCTATGCGAACTTGACACCTCAAAGGCGGTGGGACCAGACAACATCTCTCCATGGGTCCTTAAAGAGGGAGCAGAGATACTGTGTGTGCCATTAACAAATATCTTCAACACATCAATTGAAACTGGGTAATTCCCTGAGGTATGGAAGATGGCAAATGTAGTCCCAATTTTTAAAAAGGGAGACAGACATGAGGCACTAAACTACAGACCTGTATCACTAACGTGTATAGTATGCAAAGTCATGGAGAAGATCATCAGGAGGAGAGTGGTGGAGCACCTGGAAAGAAACAAGTGTATAATTGACAACCAGCACAGTTTCAGGGAAGGAAAATCCTGTGTCACAAACCTACTGGAGTTTTATGACAAGGTGACAGAAGTAAGACAAGAGAGAGAGGGGTGGATCGACTGCATTTTTTTGGACTGCAAGAAGGCCTTCGACACAGTTCCTCACAAGAGGTTACTGCAAAAGCTAGAGAATCAGGCACACATAACAGGAAAGGCACTGCAATGGATCAGAGAATACCTGACAGGGAGGCAACAACGAGTCATGGTACGTGACGAGGTGTCAGAGTGGGTGCCTGTGACAAGCGGGGTTCCACAGGGGTCAGTCCTAGGACCTGTGCTGTTCTTGGTATATGTGAATGACATAACGGAAGGGATAGACTCAGAAGTGTCCTTGTTTGCAGATGATGTGAAGTTAATGAGAAGAATCAAATCGGATGAGGATCAGGCAGGACTACAAGGAGACCTGGACAGGCTACAAGCTTGGTCCAGCAACTGGCTCCTTGAGTTTAACCCTGCCAAATGCAAAGTCATGAAGATTGGGGAAGGGCAAAGAAGACCGCAGACACAATATAGTTTAGATGGCCAAAGACTCCAAACCTCACTCAAGGAAAAAGATCTGGGGGTGAGTATAACACCGAGCATATCTCCTGAGGCGCACATCAATCAGATAACTGCTGCAGCATACGGGCGTCTGGCAAACCTACGGATAGCGTTCCGATACCTCAGTAAGGATTCGTTCAAGACTCTGTATACCATTTACGTCAGGCCCATACTGGAGTATGCAGCACCAGTTTGGAATCCACACATAGTCAAGCACGCCAAGAAATTAGAGAAAGTGCAAAGGTTTGCAACAAGACTAGTCCCAGAGCTACGGGGATTGTCCTATGAAGAAAGGTTGAGGGAAATCGGCCTGACGACACTGGAGGACAGGAGGGTCAGGGGAGACAAGATAACGACATATAAAATACTGCGCGGAATAGACAAGGTGGACAAAGACGGGATGTTCCAGAGAAGGGACACAGACACAAGAGGTCACAATTGGAAGTTGAAGACTCTGATGAATCAAAGGGATGTTAGGAAGTATTTCTTCAGTCACAGAGTAGTCAGGCCGTGGAATAGCCTAGAAAGTGACGTAGTGGAGGCGGGAACCATACATAGTTTTAAGGCAAGGTATGATGAAGCTCATGGGGCAGGGAGAGAGAGGACCTAGTAGCAATCAGCGAAGAGGCGGGGCCAGGAGCTATGAATCTACCCCTGCAACCACAAATAGGTGAGTACACACACACACACACGCGCACACACACACACACACACACACACACACACACACACACACACACACACACACACACACACACGCACACGCACACGCACACGCGCACACACACACACACACACACACACACACACACACACACACACACACACACACACACACACACACACACACACACGCACACGCACACGCACACACACCCACACCCACACACACACACACACACACACACACACACACACACACACACACACACACACACACGACATGACGGAAGGAATAAACTCCGAGGTGTCCCTGTTTGCAGATGACGTGAAGTTGATGAGAAGAGTTCATTCGATCGAAGACCAGGCAGAAATACAAAGGGATCTGGACAGGCTGCAGACCTGGTACAGCAACTGGCTCCTGGAGTTCAATCCCACCAAGTGCAAAGTCATGAGGATTGGGGAAAGACAAAGAAGACCGCAGACGGAGTACAGTCTAGGGGGCCAGAGACTACAAACATCACTCAAGGAAAAATATCTTGGGGTGAGTATAACACCAGGCACATCTCCTGAAGTGCACATCAACCAAATAACTGCTGCAGCATATGGGCACCTGGCAAACCTCAGAACAGCATTCCGACATCTTAATAAGGAATCGTTCAGGACCCTGTACACCGTGTACGTTAGGCCCATATTGGAGTATGCGGCACCAGTTTGGAACCCACACCTAGCCAAGCATGTAAAGAAACTAGAGAAAGTGCAAAGGTTTGCAACAAGACTAGCCCCAGAGTTAAGAGGTATGTCCTATGAGGAGAGGTTAAGGGAAATCAACCTGACGACACTGGAGGACAGGAGAGATAGGGGGGACATGATAACGTCTACAAAATACTGAGAGGAATTGACAAGGCGGACAAAGACAGGATGTTCCAGAGACTGGACACAGCAACACGGGGACACAGTTTCGAAGCTGAAGACGCAGATGAATCAAAGGGATGTTAGGAAGTATTTCTTCAGCCACAGAGTAGTCAGGAAGTGGAATAGTTTGGGAAGCGATGTAGTGGAGGCAGGATCCATACATAGCTTTAAGCAGAGGTACGATAAAGCTCATGGTTCAGGGAGAGTGACCTAGTAGCGACCAGTGAAGAGGCGGGGCCAGGAGCTTGGACTCGACCCCTGCAACCTCAACTAGGTGAGTACAACTAGGTGAGTACACACACCCACAAGTCATGAATCTGGAGCAGAAGGTGAAATTACTAGACAAGTGTAGGACAAGTAATTTGAGCAGTTCTGCCATTGGAAAATTATTCAATGTAAACGAAAACACAGTGTGCTCCATTAAGAAAAATGAGGCGAAGATAAGGGCGGCACTTGCATCTACTACTCCTCCCTCAGCCAAGCAAGTGTCACAAGTAAGAGACAGTGAAATGTCTAAGATGGAATCAGCATTATTTGTGTGGATTTCAGACCAAAATAGAAAAGGAAATCTCATAGTCAAAAATTCGATTCGTGTAAAGGGAAAGACTTTTTATGATATGTTGGCTAGTGGTGAGCCTAGCACCAGTGCAGAACCTAGCCAGTAAAGGATGGTTTGAAAAATTTAAGAGACGGTTCTCCCTGCAAAACCTGAAGATGAGTGGAGAATCAAGTTCGGCAGATCATGTTTTGGCAGCTGCATTTCCTGGTGCTTTGAAAAAAAATCATCGATGAGAAGGGATACACACCTGAGCAGGTGTGGAATATGGATGAAACAACCCTGTATTGGAAGAAGATGCCTGCCAGGACTTTCATTGCCAAGGAGGAAAAGACTGCACCAGGGTTCAAGGCTGCAAAGGACCGATGCTATGTGCTAATGCTGCTGGGCACATGATAAAGCCAGGCTTTATTTATAAATGTCCCAACCCCATAGCACTGAAGGACGCAATAAAAATCTCCTTCCAGTATTCTGGATGAACAATCCGAAAGCATGGACCACCAACGTCATCTGTATGGACTGGTTTCACCACTGCTTCCTGACGGAGGTACAGGCGTATCTACAAGAGAAGGGCCTCCCAAACAAAATCCTCCTGCTTCTTGATAATGCTCCAGGTCACCCACCATCACTGGAGGGAATGTGTGATGTTGAGGTTGTGTTCATGCCGCCAAACACAACCTCCCTGATACAACCTCTTGATCAGGGTGTGATAGCTACATTTAAAGCCTACTACACACGAAGATTAATGCAAAGGCTCCACACTGTGTTGGATGCAGATCCAGATACAAGTGTCATTCAATATTGGAAGGAATTCACCATCGCTGACTGCCTCTCAATAGTGCGTGATAGTGTCAAGGATTTGCAACCTCAGATGGTGAATGGTTGTTGGAGGGCTTTGTGGCCAGAGTGTGTGTGTGATTTTGTTGGATTTGCTCCTCAAGACGAAGTTAACAAAGCTGTGATGAAGACTGTGGAGTTAGCAAGGCAAATTGGTGGTGAAGAGTTCAAGGACATGCAGGAGGGTGAGGCGAGAGAAGTGGTTGAAGAACATGCACTGGGCCTAAATGATGAAGAACTATTGGAGATTGTGCAGGCAGAGAATGAGGATGAAGAAGAGGAGAGTGTTGCTGAAGCCAATCAACCTCAAGCCCTTACCCTTGAAAAACTTGGGCAGGTGATGAGGATGACAGCGCAGCTCAAACAATTTATATACGACATAGACCCATCAATGTTGAGGGCTTTAAAGTTGATGAACGACCTTGATAAGACCATAATTCCCTACCAAACTCTGTTTGTAGATATGAAGAGGTCTCAGTTGCCCATCACAATGTTCTTCACAAGGAAGCCTGCTAATACCCCTACTGCCTCACCTGAGGCAGTGAAGACTTAGAATCCCCACACTAGTCTCATGCCATGCAGTTACACTCCATATAATCACCTCCATTCAACTGTCATCAGTAACTGCATGTAATATCAATAGAGAAATAAAGAATTTTAATTTTAATTTTTTTTTTTTTTTTTTTTTTTTTTTTTTTTTTTTTTTTTTTTTTTTTTTTTTTTTTTAATCATCACAAGTTATCAGAGTTTGTCTGCCTTATGAGTGGTGAGTGTTTTGTTTGTTCATTATTTATTAAACTACACCCCTCAAGGAAGGTTCCTTGATGTTGGTGAGGGGCTCTTGATTTAGGGAATTGGATCTGTGCTCCAGTTCCCCGAATTAAGCCTGAATGCCTTCCACATATCCCCCCCCCCAGGCGCTGTATAATCCTCCGGGTTTAGCGCTTCCCCCTTGATTATAATAATAATAATATTAAACTACAGTATAAATAATGTCAACTCATTCATGACTGCTGATAATAATAATAATAATATTATTTTTTATTTATTATCACACTGGCCTATTCCCACCAAGGCAGGGTGACCCGAAAAAGAAAAACTTTCACCATCATTCACTCCATCACTGTCTTGCCAGAAGGGTGCTTTACACTACAGTTTTTAAACTGCAACATTAACACCCCTCCTTCAGAGTGCAGGCACTGTACTTCCCATCTCCAGGACTCAAGTCCGGCCTGCCGGTTTCCCTGAACCCCTTCATAAATGTTACTTTGCTCACACTCCAACAGCACGTCAAGTATTAAAAACCATTTGTCTCCATTCACTCCTATCAAACACGCTCACGCATGCCTGCTGGAAGTCCAAGCCCCTCGCACACAAAACCTCCTTTACCCCCTCCCTCCAACCTTTCCTAGGCCGACCCCTACCCCGCCTTCCTTCCACTACAGACTGATACACTCTTGAAGTCACTCTGTTTCGCTCCATTCTCTCTACATGTCCGAACCACCTCAACAACCCTTCCTCAGCCCTCTGGACAACAGTTTTGGTAATCCCGCACCTCCTCCTAACTTCCAAACTACGAATTCTCTGCATTATATTCACACCACTCATTGCCCTCAGACATGACATCTCCACTGCCTCCAGCCTTCTCCTCGCTGCAACATTCATCACCCATGCTTCACACCCATATAAGAGCGTTGGTAAAACTATACTCTCATACATTCCCCTCTTTGCCTCCAAGGACAAAGTTCTTTGTCTCCACAGACTCCTAAGTGCACCACTCACCCTTTTCCCCTCATCAATTCTATGATTCACCTCATCTTTCATAGACCCATCCGCTGACACGTCCACTCCCAAATATCTGAATACATTCACCTCCTCCATACTCTCTCCATCCAGTCTGTTATCCAATCTTTCATCACCTAATCTTTTTGTTATCCTCATAACCTTACTCTTTCCTGTATTCACTTTTAATTTTCTTCTTTTGCACACCCTACCAAATTCATCTACCAATCTCTGCAACTTCTCTTCAGAATCTCCCAAGAGCACAGTGTCATCAGCAAAGAGCAACTGTGACAACTCCCACTTTATGTGTGATTCTTTATCTTTAACTCCACGCCTCTTGCCAAGACCCTCGCATTTACTTCTCTTACAACCCCATCTATAAATATATTAAACAACCACGGTGACATCACACATCCTTGTCTAAGGCCTACTTTTACTGGGAAATAATTTCCCTCTTTCCTACATACTCTAACTTGAGCCTCACTATCCTCGTAAAAACTCTTCACTGCTTTCAGTAACCTACCTCCTACACCATAAACCTGCAACATCTGCCACATTGCCCCCCTATCCACCCTGTCATACGCCTTTTCCAAATCCATAAATGCCACAAAGACCTCTTTAGCCTTATCTAAATACTGTTCACTTACATGTTTCACTGTAAACACCTGGTCCACACACCCCCTACCTTTCCTAAAGCCTCCTTGTTCATCTGCTATCCTATTCTCCGTCTTACTCTCAATTCTTTCAATAATAACTCTACCATACACTTTACCAGGTATACTCAACAAACTTATCCCCCTATAATTTTTGCACTCTCTTTTGTCCCCTTTGCCTTTATACAAAGGAACTATGCATGCTCTCTGCCAATCCCTAGGTACCTTACCCTCTTCCATACATTTATTAAATAATTGCACCAACCACTCCAAAACTATATCCCCACCTACTTTTAACATTTCTATCTTTATCCCATCAATCCCGGCTGCCTTACCCCCTTTCATTTTACCTACTGCCTCAAGATTTTATTCCTCCTTGCCCTATACCTGGAGTTTACCTGGATAGAGTTCCGGGGGTCAACGTCCCCGCGGCCCGGTCTGTGACCAGGCCTCCTGGTGGATCAGAGCCTGATCAGCCAGGCTGTTGCTGCTGGCTGCACGCAAACCAACGTACGAGCCACAGCCCGGCTAATCCGGAACTGACTTTAGGTGCTTGTCCAGTGCCAGCTTGAAGACTGCCAGGGGTCTGTTGGTAATCCCCCTTATGTGTGCTGGGAGGCAGTTGAACAGTCTCGGGCCCCTGACACTTATTGTATGGTCTCTTAACGTGCTAGTGACACCCCTGCTTTTCATTGGGGGGGATGGTGCATCGTCTGCCAAGTCTTTTGCTTTCGTAGTGAGTGATTTTCGTGTGCAAGTTCGGTACTAGTCCCTCTAGGATTTTCCAGGTGTATATAATCATGTATCTCTCCCTCCTGCGTTCCAGGGAATACAGGTTTAGGAACCTCAAGCGCTCCCAATAATTGAGGTGTTTTATCTCCGTTATGCGCGCCGTGAAAGTTCTCTGTACATTTTCTAGGTCGGCAATTTCACCTGCCTTGAAAGGTGCTGTTAGTGTGCAGCAATATTCCAGCCTAGATAGAACAAGTGACCTGAAGAGTGTCATCATGGGCTTGGCCTCCCTAGTTTTGAAGGTTCTCATTATCCATCCTGTCATTTTTCTAGCAGATGCGATTGATACAATGTTATGGTCCTTGAAGGTGAGATCCTCCGACATGATCACTCCCAGGTCTTTGACGTTGGTGTTTCGCTCTATTTTGTGGCCAGAATTTGTTTTGTACTCTGATGAAGATTTAATTTCCTCATGTTTACCATATCTGAGTAATTGAAATTTCTCATCGTTGAACTTCATATTGTTTTCTGCAGCCCACTGAAAGATTTGGTTGATGTCCGCCTGGAGCTTTGCAGTGTCTGCAATGGAAGACACTGTCATGCAGATTCGGGTGTCATCTGCAAAGGAAGACACGGTGCTGTGGCTGACATCCTTGTCTATGTCGGATATGAGGATGAGGAACAAGATGGGAGCGAGTACTGTGCCTTGTGGAACAGAGCTTTTCACCGTAGCTGCCTCGGACTTTACTCTGTTGACGACTACTCTCTGTGTTCTGTTAGTGAGGAAATTATAGATCCATCGACCGACTTTTCCTGTTATTCCTTTAGCACGCATTTTGTGCGCTATTACGCCATGGTCACACTTGTCGAAGGCTTTTGCAAAGTCTGTATATATTACATCTGCATTCTTTTTGTCTTCTAGTGCATTTAGGACCTTGTCGTAGTGATCCAATAGTTGAGACAGACAGGAGCGACCTGTTCTAAACCCATGTTGCCCTGGGTTGTGTAACTGATGGGTTTCTAGATGGGTGGTGATCTTGCTTCTTAGGACCCTTTCAAAGATTTTTATGATATGGGATGTTAGTGCTATTGGTCTGTAGTTCTTTGCTGTTGCTTTACTGCCCCCCTTATCTTCATCAACATTTAACAATTCCTCAAAATATTCCCTCCATATTCCCAATACCTCTAACTCTCCATTTAATAACTTTCCTCTCCTATTTTTAACTGACAAATCCATTTGTTCTCTAGGCTTCCTTAACTTGTTAATCTCACTCCAAAACTTTTTCTTATTTTCAACAAAATTTGTTGATAACATCTCACCCACTCTCTCATTTGCTCTCTTTTTACATTGCTTCACCACTCTCTTAACCTCTCTCTTTTTCTCCATATACTCTTCCCTCCTTGCATCACTTCTACTTTGTAAAAACTTCTCATATGCTAACTTTTTCTCCCTTACTACTCTCTTTACATCATCATTCCACCAATCGCTCCTCTTCCCTCCCGCACCCACCTTCCTGTAACCACAAACTTCTGCTAAACACTCCAACACTACATTTTTAAACCTACCCCATACCTCTTCGACCCCATTGCCTATGCTCTCATTAGCCCATCTATCCTCCAATAGCTGTTTATATCTTACCCTAACTGCCTCCTCTTTTAGTTTATAAACATTCACCTCTCTCTTCCCTGATGCTTCTATTCTCCTTGTATCCCATCTACCTTTTACTCTCAGTGTAGCTACAACTAAAAGTGATCTGATATGTCTGTGGCCCCTCTATAAACATGTACATCCTGAAGTCTACTCAACAGTCTTTTATCTACCAATACATAATCCAACAAACTACTGTCATTTCGCCCTACATCATATCTTGTATACTTATTTATCCTCTTTTTCTTAAAATATGTATTACCTATAACTAAACCCCTTTCTATACAAAGTTCAATCAAAGGGCTCCCATTATCATTTACACCTGGCACCCCAAACTTACCTACCACACCCTCTCTAAAAGTTTCTCCTACTTTAGCATTCAGGTCCCCTACCACAATTACTCTCTCACTTGGTTCAAAGGCTCCTATACATTCACTGAACATCTCCCAAAATCTCTCTCTCTCTCCTCTACATTCCTCTCTTCTCCAGGTGCATACACGCTTATTATGACCCACTTTTCGCATCCAACCTTTACTTTAATCCACATAATTCTTGATTTTACACATTCATATTCTCTTTTCTCCTTCCATAACTGATCCTTCAACATTACTGCTACCCCTTCCTTTGCTCTAACTCTCTCAGATACTCCAGATTTAATCCCATTTATTTCCCCCCCACCGAAATTCGCTTAGGGCCAGGACATCCAACTTCTTTTCATTCATAACATCAGCAATCATCTGTTTCTTGTCATCCGCACTACATCCACGCACATTCTAGCATCCCAGTTTTATAAAGTTTTTCTTCTTCTCTTTTTTAGTAAATGTCTACTGGAGAAGGGGTTACTAGCCCATTGCTCCCGGCATTTTAGTCGCCTCATACGACACGCATGGCTTACGGAGGAAAGATTCTTTTCCACTTCCCCATGGACAATAGAAGAAATAAATCACAAGAGCTATTTAGAAAAAGGAGAAAAACCTAGATGTATGTATATATGCATGTGCGTGTCTGTGAAGTGTGACCAAAGTGTAAGTAGGAGTAGCAAGATATCTCTGTTATCTAGCGTGTTTATGAGACAGAAAAAGACACCAGCAATCCTACCAGCATGCAAAACAGTTACAGGTTTCCGCTTCACAGTCATCTGGCAGGACGGTAGTACTTCCCTGGGTGGTTGCTGTCTACCAACCTACTACCTATAATAATAATAATAATAATAATAATAATAATAATAATAATAATAATAATAATATAATAATAAAAACTACGAGGGTTGAAGCAGTGAATGGTAGAGGCATCGTCAGTCAGTATGGCTTTATTTATGCTGGAGTGAGCATTAGCCTCTGCGCTCTTCCAAACATTTCAAAATAATTCATTGTGTTTGGTGCTTGTTGATTGACTATGACTGCTATATAATTAACCATGGGCCCTATTACAACCTAGGATTTCAAATGGCCTGTTATCCCAGGTGTAATGGGAGCAAATAAACACAGTAGAAAAAGTTTAGACTTATATTATCCTTCACCAATTATAACAGCAATATGTACACTATGTACAGTGATAAATATAGTGCACTCCACGGTAAGCAAGGCAGAAATAGAAGCCACAAGATAGCAGACCGTGCTTCAACCAGCTCTAGAATGGGAATGACAAGGGCAGACAGGAGAGCGGTATCCACATAACCTCTGCGATTGTCAATCCCACCTTCTTATTGGCTAGAACCTGGTCACTAGTTGAACGATGGGGCCCCATCATCAACTCTTAGCAACCTGGTTCGCTGGTTGGGGGAGATAGCCTGTAAATGAGGGTGTGTCCATGCGCCGAATAAAGGTTACGTACTCTTTGCATGCCACACCCCCACCCCCGAGAAGGCTCAGGATTAGGCTGCCACCTCCCAGTGGTAACCGTGCCGCCATGGCACCAAATAATGGGACCGCCTATCCTCTCCACCATCCAACTCTTAGATAGAGCTCAGCTTTCCTAGTGACCAAAAGCCAAACCCTAAACTCAGAGTGAGACAGCAGTCAGATAGGCCAACATAGGTCCAAGATACAAGCGGACGGTAGCCCGTATCCCCTCACTAAAAAAAACCCCCATATCAGGGGATAAAAAAAAGAGCTTGAAAGGGGGGTTACCACAAATACATCCTAACCTAAATAAAATATTAAACTAGACTCTTGACAAAGAGTCTGCCAACACATTTTCTTTGCCGGCAATGTAATTAATTTTTAGGTTGTAGGGCTGCAGCCTGAGCGTCCAACGCATAAGCCTTGTGTTGTGATTCTTCATGGCTTGGAGATAGACTAACGGGTTGTGATCACTGTAGACTGTGACCACCTGCGATGTCTGGCCCACATAAACATCGAAATGTTCCAAAGCCATTACCAGCGCGAGGGCTTCTTTTTCAATGGTAGAGTAAGCTCTCTGATGTGGCTGGAACTTAGCTGAAAAGTATGCGATTGGCTGCAGCTCCTTGTTCCCGATTTGTAATAGTACCGCCCCAACCCCAGACTCACAAGCATCAACCTGTAATGAAAAAGGTTTGGAGAAGTCTGGAGACAGGAGAATGGGTGCAGAGCACAATAATCTTTTTGCTTTATTAAAAGCAGTGTTACAATCTGACGTCCAATTAAAGGGAACTTTATGACTGGTAAGAGAGGTAAGAGGGGCTACAATATCTGAGAAATTCTTACAGAATCTTCTGTAAAATCCTATCATGCCTAGGAAACGTTGAAGAGATTTCCTATCATGAGGAACTGGATATTCTTTAATCGAAAGAACTTTAGCAAGTTTAGGTGCAACATTACCACTACCTACTTCATGGCCTAGAAAAGTGATAGTGGCCTGGCCAAAGGAAGATTTAGATAAATTAACTGTTAATTGGGAATTCTTAAAGGTCTCAAACAGAGCTTTAAGTCTAAGTAGGTGTTGATCCCAAGTATCAGACACCACAACAATATCATCTAGGTATGCTGCCGTGCCTTCAAGTCCTTTAATAGCCTGATGGATGAGTTTCTGGAATGAAGAGGGGGAATTTTTCATTCCGAAGGGGGTAACTGTATACTGATAATGACCTCCTGGAATCACGAAGGCAGAGATTTCCTTCGCCTTATCTGTCAAAGGTACCTGATAGTAACCTTTAAGGAGATCTAATTTGGACACAAAAGTAGCCTTACCCACAAAGTCAATTACGTCATCCAGACGAGGAAGAGGGTAAGCATCTGTGATTGTGACCTCGTTCACTTTACGGTAGTCTGTGCACATACGAAACCCTCCATCAGCCTTTTTTACTAGGATGCACGGTGAAGCCCATGGACTAGATGACTCCTCCACTAAACCATGTTCTAACAAGAAGTCTACTTCCTGCTGAAGTAGCCTTTGCTTTTCAGGATTAGCTCTGTAGGGGGAGAGTTTAATTGGTTTAGATTTTCCCACATCTACATCATGGTAACCTAACGTACATTTTTTCGGCACATCCGAAAAAATATTAGGATATGACTGTAGAAGCTCAGTTAAATTGGTTGCTTGTATTTCAGATAATCCATCCATTAACGGGCTAGGATCCTTGAGGAGGACAGAATTTGAAAGTTTAGTATTAATTTCAGAGATGCAAAGAGTCAGAGTCGCCCTCAGAGGTAGAGGACAGAGTCATTACTGGGACTTTATCTGGTGTATGAAAGGCCTTGATTTGATTAATGTGGTAAGTTTTTGTTTTTGAGGTCTTATCAATGGGAGCTACCACATAATTTAAATCAGATAATCTACTTACAATCTGCATAGGTCCCGTATATCTAGCTTTCAAGGTGTGGCCAGGTATAGGTTCCTGCACCAACACCTTGTCTCCTGGATGGAAGGAGCGGAATTGTGCACTTCTGTCATACCTCTGTTTCATCTTACTTTGAGCTGTCTTTAGGTTAGCCGTGGCCAACTCACGTGCCACCTGCAACCTTGAAGACGGGTTGTAGAGTGCTGAGCTTACGTCTTCTCCCATCCATCCTTCTTTGAGCACCCGAAGAGGACCTCGTACATTGTGCCCAAAGATCAGCTCAAACGGACTATACCCTGTAGACTCTTGCACCGTCTCTCGTACTGAGAATAGCAACAACGGTAGAGATTCATCCCAGTCTGTCGGAAAGTGCATGCAAAAACTTCTCATCATTGTTTTTAATGTCTGGTGGAATCTTTCCAAGGCGCCTTGGGACTGAGGGTGATAGGCAGTGGATAAGTTGTGAATTATCCCTAACCTAGTTAATACTTCCCTAAATGCTTTGGCAGTGAAGTTAGTACCTTGATCACTTTGTATAGTTTTAGGAATGCCAAAACAAGAAATGAATTTTGTTAAAGCTTTGAGAATAGCTTTAGTATTGATACTACGCATTGGGATTGCTTCAGGATATCTGGTTACTTTATCCATAATTGTAAATAAATACTGATTTCCAGACTTTGACTTAGGTAGTGGACCTACACAATCTATAATTAAATCTGCAAAAGGTTCTCCATCAGCAGGTATGGGTTGGAGAGGTGCAGGTTTAATGGAATGTCCAGGTTTTCCAACTTGCTGACATTCTCGGCAACACCTAATATGATTCTTCACATCTTTCTTTAATTTTGGCCAATAAAATTCTTTTGTGATTCTATACAAGGTTTTTGTAATTCCTAAGTGACCTCCTGATGACGTATTATGAGCTATATTTAATATCTGAGGTCTATACTTGGTTGGAACCACTAACCTGTCGTATAATTGCCGGCCCTCTTTCTCATTACCAGTCTCAGTGCAAACCAAATAATCATTTTTAACTTCATACTTGACTGGATGACCCCAAGAGGATTTACCCATGGCTGCCTGAAAAGCGAATTTTAAAGAAGGGTCCTTTCGTTGTTCCTCCCGGAAGGACAGTCCCTCGGGCATGGAAACAGAGACATCTGGCAATCCTGCAACCTGGGAATAGGAAGGCTTGATCGGGGTCTGTTCACTTGATTTACGAGACTCCGGCCGGTGTGTCTCATAAAACAACGTGGCTATTCCGAGATCGGAGTCGTCCAAGGATAGGTCAACATTCTCCCCAGACAACCCTTGGGATGTTGCCCGAGTTATGGCCAACACTGGAGAAGCATTAATCATTATAGGTTCAGGACACGAAGTAACAGTAGTAATGTTATTACCCAGTAATAACATGGCATTTTTCATGGGAAATCCTTTTGAGATACCTACAGTCAAGTACCCAGTGTAATATTTGCACTGTACATAAATTTTATGCAAAGGAACTGAATATATAGCTCCTCCATAGGCTTCCAATAAAACTGAGGAATTCAAGGAAGTATTCTCTGAAAGGGGTAATATTCCTTCTCTGACAAGTGAGCAATATGCTCCAGTATCTCTAAAGGTATTTACTTTAGTTGGTTCTGAGTTTTCCTGAAGGGAAATAAGACTTTCGCAATAATAAGGGGCCATACCTTTTTCTACTTCTCTAGGGGACATGTTACTAGGGATATTAGAGATTTTCCCGATGGGTTGAGGTTTTTGGGGGCAGTTGGAACTGATGTGACCTACTTTATTGCACCTGAAGCAGACGACAGGCTTGCCCTTTACTCCCTGATGACGTTGCAAGTGGTGTCGTTCTGGCTGGTGCCTCTCTGGATATTGTTGTCGAGATGCTCCATAAGTAGTTTGCCTCTCCGCAGGGGGACCATATGTTGAGAAGCGTGGCTCACCAGGTGACTTGGTTGGATGACGTAGACGCTCTCCCTCCGGCTGGCACTTCATTCTCCAATGTTGTCGATCTCTGCTCACGCCAGACTGTTGAAAAGAGAGACGGGACCGCTCGGACAAGGAGCGGTTCGTTTCGAAGGTATCAGTCAACCTGGCCGCCTCCAATGCAGTGGTTAAGTCACGATCCTGCAGAAAGACACGAACCTCTGGTCCCACAGACTCCAGCAGGTTATCAATCAGAATAAGCTGCACCAGCTCCTCAAAGTTAGAGACACCACTCGCTTTATACCAGCTGGTAAAAGCTTTGGTTTGCTGTCTCACAAAGTCCACCAGGGATTGACCAAGCTGCCGCCTGTTCAATTTGAAGGTCTTACGATATTTAGCTGGGATACATGTATATGCTCCCAACACTGTGGTCTTCACTACTTGATAATCAGAGAATTCAGCGTCAGTTAATACCGACGTAAATTCCTGTGCCTTACCCAATAATGCTGTATGAACCAACGCTGCCCAGTGCTGTTCCGGCCACCTCAAGGCTCGAGCCTGATTTTCGAAGCTTTCGAAAAATTGCTCTGGTTCGGCCTCATTGAAGCGGGGAACAAGCTGTACTGCTTTTTGTAAACTGAAATCGTTTACAGAATGCGAAAACTGCCTCCTCTCTCTTTCCCTATCAAATTCTTCCCTTGCGAATGCTCTCTGTTCCCTAGTTTGCTCAAGATTGATTTTTGCCAGCTCAAGTGCCAACGACGCTGATTCACCCTGAGACAACCCAGCTGCACTATACTGACCATTTTGCTCCGTAGGTGTATCATCTTCCTCCTGCGAGAACATAAGAGTTTTTTCCCCAGCTCCCGTAGAGGGAGGAGTTTGATGTGCCATCTCTTCTTCAATAAGTATGTCAGCTATAAGTGAACGCAGTTGCGCAGCTGTGAGAGTGCGTTTATAGGGAATGCCAATGGAACGAGCAATTTGCCAACAACGCTGTAGGGACAATTTAGGTAGGTTATGCAAAGTATATGCCGACACCAGGCGTCTGACTCGTCTAGGTGGCATAAGTTATTCGCTATGCACAGTACGAATACCCCAACGTAACACGTTAATTTGCAGAACACGCTTAGCTATGCACAGTACGATTGCAGAATACGCATACAAGCAAAGCCGACTGCACACAAGATTGACCGTAGCGAAGCGAGCACACTGAACAAGCTAGTAGCGAGCTGTTGAACGATCACACAATAGCAAGGCTGATCATAAGCAACTGACACGCAAAATTTGTAAAGCGAAGCGAAACAGCAAGCTACACAATGTTCCTGCTACAAGCTTCACCCTAAGCTCAACCGTTTCTCTAAGTCCAGCTCTCGGACAGGCTACCCATATTACAACCTAGGATTTCAAATGGCCTGTTATCCCAGGTGTAATGGGAGCAAATAAACACAGTAGAAAAAGTTTAGACTTATATTATCCTTCACCAATTATAACAGCAATATGTACACTATGTACAGTGATAAATATAGTGCACTCCACGGTAAGCAAGGCAGAAATAGAAGCCACAAGATAGCAGACCGTGCTTCAACCAGCTCTAGAATGGGAATGACAAGGGCAGACAGGAGAGCGGTATCCACATAACCTCTGCGATTGTCAATCCCACCTTCTTATTGGCTAGAACCTGGTCACTAGTTGAACGATGGGGCCCCATCATCAACTCTTAGCAACCTGGTTCGCTGGTTGGGGGAGATAGCCTGTAAATGAGGGTGTGTCCATGCGCCGAATAAAGGTTACGTACTCTTTGCATGCCACAGGCCCAAAGAAACTTGGTAGTACTAGCCCTTTGGTAAAGAAACTGAGAAACACGAAAAAATTGAAGAAAGAAATTGTTTTATGAAAACAGGCCTTCACTTTATTCATGTCAACACAAGATCACTTCTTCCTAAACTGGCAGAGATTAGGATTCTAGCTAACAAAATTAGGGCGGCAGTTATAACCATCTCTGAATCCTGGTTGGATGATACGGTGACTGACGACGAGGGCAAAATAGGTTACAATATAAAACGCTTAGATAGGAACAGAAAATGTGGTGGAGTATGTGCCTACATTAGAAATGACTTAGCTTACAGCCCAAGACCTGATTTAAATAACAATAAACTGGAGATTCTATGGTTTGAAGTGCTGCTTCCCAAGACCAAACCCATCTTAGTAGGAACTAGTTACCGCCCTCCTACCCAGGACCAGTTCTTAGAAGACTTTTCCAGAGTCTTGTCCGGAGTTGAAAACAATTGCGAGACAATAATACTGGGCGATTTCAATATCTGTTTTCAGCAGCAAAATAACGGGCTATGCAAAAGGTATAAGCAAATTCTAGGATTAAATAGCTACACTCAACTAATTAATACACCAACCCGGATCACACATTTCTCAGCCACCCTAATTGACCACATACTTTGTAACCGCTCTGAGAACATTAGTCAGTCAGGCGTCATTACCACAGGTCTTAGTGATCATTTCAGCATTTACTGCACCAGGAAAATCACTAGGGATAGGATAGGCCTACACAGGACAATAAAAATGAGGTCAACTAGAAACTACAGTAAAGAAACACTGGTAAATAGGCTACACAATTGTGACTGGACAGAGATAACAAGTTGCACGGACGTAAATGATGCCTGGGAAAAATTCAAAACAATGTTCACTACCATCCTTGATAATATTGTACCAGTTAAAGAGGTTAGGATTAAACGGAGAACTGAACCCTGGATGACTACTGAGATATTAGATAATATGAAATTCAGAGACCAGTTGCTAAAAAGATTTAAAGCAAACCGACAGGATATTGCAGCACTAAATGAATTCCAAAGGGTGAGGAACAGAGTGCAGAGACTTATAAAAGGAGCAAAGGCAAAGCACTATTGCTCAGAAAACAAGCAAATTTCTCTGCTAGCTTCCGCACTGGACAGACGCACCTGCTCCCGATTGGCTGCTTTGCATTGCTTGCTCCTGATTGGTTGCCTTGCGATCCCCGTGCTGGGAGAGGCTTTTGCTGAGTTTGTTGAAGGAAACTTGCACTGATCTTCTTGCTTCAAGAAGACCTTGTCTAATTGGTTGATTCTGGACACTCTTCATCTTGGCTCCAGGATTTTGTGCGTCGCTGGCTGCTTGCCCCAGGGCAGACCGTTGGCCTCTGCACTCCTGCAGCTGGGTGAAGTCTTCCCACCTCATCCTACTGGGTGTCGTCTGCTGATACATTGTTCACAAGCAACACTTCCACACCTCTGCACTTTGTGTATGTGTAATCCTGGCACACAGATATCCTCATACCCATGTTCGGTTGTGACAGCATCTTGGAGAATAAGACAGCTTTTTTTTAACCAATATCTTTTTTGTGTGTGACACGGGTTTAGCTCTCTGTTGTGCCGTAATCTCCTCAGAGGCCAGTCGAGCCCTCTTCATTGAGGTGGTAAAAGATCCCAACACAGTGGATCGGCTTGATTACATCGCTCTGGAGACACCAGCACCTTTCTCTCCTCTCTAAGATTTTCTTCTTTTTTTCTGGATCGGCTGGACCTGCTCCTGCGTCGGTGGGAGTATTCGTCTGGTCGGTGCCCGTGGCTGGATTCTTTGTGATTTATGCACGGGAAGCCTCATCTTGGCAGGTACATTTCACAACACAAACATGTCCTGTCAGAAATATACGCTTGACGCCCCATAGACGCCACTAACGATTTATGCAGCATCCCTACCTGTGCTGTTGTCATCATGGCAACTGTACAGAGACCCAGCTTTCCGACAATGGCCCTTATGCTAAAGTACTCTAAAGATGATAAGGATACTATTGATTATGCTGTGAATTATGACCTCTGTACCGGTAAGGAAGTCCGAGACAAGCTCTCTCAGGCAGGTTTTGCTATCGATTGGGCTCCTGATCATAAGGCCAGGAGCACAGTCGTGGCAAAATTTGTAGACTCATCACTGATTAACGAATACATCCAAGACAAAGACGCTTTGATGACTGACATTTCCTCACAAAATCATGTCACAGTTGAGGAACTTTTTCACCCTGAACGTACCAACATTCTTAAGATCAGATGTTCTACTCCAGATGAGGCTGATACATTGTTCAAACATGGTGTCCGAGCAAACTACTTCCTTCTTCCACCTACTTCACTGTTTCTCCCTAACTATGTTCCTGTTCATCAGTGCTTTAAATGCCTTGAGTTTGGTCATTTGAAGAATGCTTGTAACAAGCAACAGCTATGTTCCAAGCGTTCTTCTCCAGGCCACACATGGCAGAAATGTTCCAACCCTCCCAAATGCTTGCACTGCTCTCAGGCACGTTCTGCAACTTCTTTTCAATGTCCTTCTCGTAAGGAACATGTTTCTTCCTTACGAAAAGACCAACCTCTAAACCTTCCTAACCCAGTCTTGACACCATTTCCACAAGCACAGTCAACATCCTCATCCACTTACCAACCTAATACTTCTGTTCCTTTTACTTCCACCTCTATAGCCTACCCTTCCTATGCTGCTGCTGCCCAAACAAACCTTCCCACGGCTCCTTCTTCCTCCAAACAATCAAATATCCTTGAGACCATTGTACTCACTGCTGTCTACTGTCACACAGCATTCAAAAGTGCCAACTATCCCACGATGCTAAATGATCTTCTAAAAGCCAACAATTTTGACCCCATCATTTTTCCTCCTGATTTCTTTCTTCCCAAGGATGAACTCTTCCCTATCACCTATCTCTCTTCTCCTGAAACTTCACATGCTACTACTCAGGCACATCCTTCTCCTCCTACCCACCTGCCACAGTCCACTCTTCAGACTCCTACTAGCTCAGGCTCTAGCACCGAGAGATCTCAACCTTGCTCTGCCACAACACGCCCTTCTCGTTCTCCTGCTCCTTCACATAAGTCTCGCTCTCCTTGCCAACAACCAAATTATACAAATTCTCCCAACTTCAACAAGCACTTGGAAAAAGTTAACAAAATATTCAAGCAAAACCAAACCCCAACCTCCTCCTATGTCGCTAACACTTCCTCTAGCCTCACCTCATCCTCTCGTCATACCTCATCATCACGTTCCAACTCCTCCTCCCGCCCCCCTCATCCCCCCTCCCCGTGCAGACTCCAAAAACCGACGGAAAACATTACATCCAGTCAAGAACAGATCAGATGAAGGCACAATTATGATGGGTTATCCAGGTAAATGTATGAAAGCTTTATATCCCCCAACTTCAGGTAAACCCAACCATGGCCCTTAAGGTTATCCAATTTAACATACGAAGTTATAACGCAAATAAATACATTCTTGCTGACCTCATTGAGTCCGAACGACCAGACGTTCTGATGTTCAAGCACGTGTGTGCGTGATGACCAACGTGTCACACATTTAGGATACACAACCCGTCAATCCCCTGCTGATAACTGGAATGGCGTAGCTATTCTGTTGAAAGGCACCATCAAACATGAATTCTTGTCCCTCCCATTTACATATTCTTACAGCATGGCTGTGAAAATTTACACGATGCATGGTCCCATAATACTATACACAACATATACTAGACCTAATACAAACATCAACATCCATGACCTCACCATACTTTTTAATCACACACATCTCCCTGTATACCTTCTAGCTGACCTAAACGCCAAACACACGGCCTTCCATGATAACTCCACTAACCTGCATGGTAGGCAACTATTTACTCTTGTCACACAAAAACATCTCATTCACCTTGGTCCTTACTTCCCCACTATCTTCACACATAGTGGCCAAGGCACTCCTGACAAGATTATCACAGACAGAGCCAGTACACATCTACACCATTTCACTACACCTGGCCCACTCTCTGGATCTGACCACATTCCAGCTATTTTCCACATTTCATCTAATCCCATACAAATTCCTGTACGCCCCACTCCAGCTTACTCTCAGGCAGATTGGGATATATTTAAACAACATCTTGACACTATAGATCTCAAACACAATTACGATAATAGACCTGTAACAGACATAGATTCACAAATCTCACGCATTCATCAATCTATTAACCAAGCCGCTTTAATAGCCGTACCTATGACACAATATAAAGTAAGGTATTCTTTCCGCCCATCAGAAAGAACTAAAAGACTGCTCTTCTGTTACAGACACCGTTTTCTTGCTAACCAAAATAGATTAAACACTATTCATTGGGATCTTACCATATTCCGAGTACACATCATTCATAGTCTAGATGAAGACCATGCTAGACACTGGCAATCCCTCTTAAGCACTACAGATGTTAAATGCACTAAAGATCCAAAAACTTTCTGGACCTTCATTAGAAGAATTATGGGCACCACTTCTACTAAGTTTTAGACACATCATCCAAATCAATAGACACACATCAGACCCTGCTGAGGCTGTCCACATATTTAAAGATATATGGGAAAACATCTTCCACCCACATCCTCCTGACCCAGCTGCCATTAAACACACATTAGATATTGAAAGATGGGTAGCTACACACGAAGACTTAACCACTCCTGACCCTATCATATCTCTTAACACACTCTCCTCTGCTCATCTTCTTAACTCTCCTTTTTCTGTAGCTGATGTTCATTCCCTATTAACTCACCTTCCTAAGAAAGCTCCTGGAGCTTTTGGTCTCTCACACTCTGTTCTTAGACATATTCCACTTTCAGTTGCTTCTGCTATTACCGACTTTTTTAATGCTGTTGGTCAATTTTTAAAGCAGCTGTGCATGACAGGAGTGACCTAGCCTGTGTAACTAAATTATTTTACCTCAAAGGACAGGTAAAAGGAGATGCTCACATACTCATACAAGCCTTTCCCAATGTAGAGGACTCTTACAAGGAAGCAGTTGACTTGTTGAAGGTCACTTATGGTAATATAGAACAAAGTAGGTTGGATCTAGTGAATATCATTGTTAGTTTAAAATCTCCAGATCATACTTACAAAGGTTTACAGCAGTTTAGAGTTAAACTGGAGAGCACTCTCAAATATAATCTGAAGGAATCAGACTGGTTATTGAGTGCCATAGTACAGAATAAATTAAACTATAAAACACTTGAATGATTCTCAAACAAGTATCACAAGGGTTATTTTGGTCTGGAGGAAATAAGACTAGGTCTACAAGAATTAATCCTCTTCAAGGGGGGCTCCTTGGCGTGGTGAAGGGGCTCTTGGTCTGAGGAATTAGACCTGTCGGTCTTCTTCCTCAGACCAAACCTAATTACCCCCTAATCTCCCCTCCCCTATCCCATCCTCCCCTTTTTCCTTTCCTCCTCCTCCTCCCCACCCCTCCTTTTGCCCTTCCTCTTTTTGGCCTTTGGGGTTTTTCCCACAGGCGCACTAGTTCCTAGGTAGGGGAAAGGGTACTGGGGTCCATCCCATTCCGTTCGGGTTCTTGGCGGTGGCATAGTTTGCCGTGGAATCTGGATCGCCTGGGGATGTCCCGATCCCTCTCCGGTATCCCGGAGAGTGGCTTTGGGTGTCTTTCGGGTGACGGGTGTATCTCTGGAAGCCACCTTTCAGATTCCGGGGGTGGTGGCAGAAGGAGGTATGCTTTGTGGCAGATATCCGACCGCCCTCTCTTTTGTCCACCGAGGTAGCTCGGCAGATGTGAGGTTGCTATCCCGGATTGGTGGTTTACTGGCGTGAAGGGTAGGGTATGGCACGGGTTCCATGCTGCATCTGCGCTACTAGCGGTGCTGAGGTCCTCTTGGGCGCAGAGGGAGATTTCTGGCCCTTTCATTCCTCCTGGGAACTCTTCCTCCCCGCTCCCCCCTTTTTTTATTCTTTTTTTATTTTTATTTTCTTTTCTTCTTTCTTTTTTTCTTAAAAACAAAAAGCAAAGGAGTAACCTAACCACAGAGAACTCAATCCATGAACCCACTACCCCCGGGCCCCTTCTTGATACTGCACCCCATTCTGACCCTGCCTTGTATTTTGACCACTCTTCGGACACTCCTGATGCCCCTGTACCTCCTGCTGGTGCTGTTTCCTCACCTGCTTCAGGTACTGGGGCTTCGACTGACTCCTTCAATTTGTCTGACCTCCGCTCTCCTTTGACTATGCTTCTGGCCTCTCCCTCTAAGGTACGGCAATTTTCGAATCGCCAGCCCATTTCACGACGGACCAACTCCGGTCCTACTCCTAAACGCCAACGACAATCTCCTGATGATATCCCTTCGTTACCTTCCCATTCTACTAGGAAAAGACCGACACGTCATGCACTTCCTCTCCACGCTCAGTTTCGGATCATACAATGGACTAAATTCTTTACTTTAAGACCGACTTCTTCTTCTGCCTATCTTTCTGACCATAGTATTGGCAAAGCGCTCCTGTGCCATGTAGGTAGAGATATTTCATTTCATGCTCTCAAGAGCGGTAGCGCATCGTCACTGTCCAGAATGCTACCCAAGCTCATGATCTTTCTCTCCTTTCGCATATCGATACTACTCCTATCCCTATTGAAAAACATCTTTCTCTCAATTCTTGTAGTGGTACTGTCATTCTGCCCTATACCATAGTCCAGCAGAATTTCCAGTCATGTGGCAATGACATTCTTGAACAGCTGGAACTCCAGGATCTCCCAATCCTCAAAGTAGACACTTACGTCCTTCCTGCCCGTGGGCGGAGACATTACCCTTGCAATGTGGCTCGATTAGACAGCCGTGAACTCCCGTCCTCTGTTTATGTCGCAGGTCATCGGTTACAAGTTCGAAAGGTGATCCCTACACCACAACAGTGTAGAACTTGCTGGCGTTTTGGTCACCCAGCAAAATATTGCAGATCTATGGCCGAATGCCCAGTCTGTGGTGCCGACGACCATTCTAATACATCTTGCAGTCAACCTCCATCTTGCCTTAATTGTAATGAGGCTCATCCTTCGTACTCTCGCCGTTGCCAGGTCTACTTGAATGAGCGTGAAATCCTGAAATCCGTTGCCTCAAAGAAGCAGAAGGTCTCCCTTATGCTATGGCAGTTACTCATCTCCGCCTCCAAGGGAGACTACCCCGTGTTTCTTATTCTCGTGTTTCAAAACGTCCCCCCACTTCTGGAGTCCCATCTTCTGCAGCCTCCTCTGTTGTTACCCCTCCCATAGCCACTCTGGCATCTAATCCTTTTGCTGTCCTTGGCTCTGATGTCCCGACTACAACTCAGTCTGTTCTCACATCTTCACGTCCTTCCTCACAAGCCCCGGTATCGACAAGACCCCATACGACACCTTCTACCAATCACCCCTCTACTTCTCAGAAGTCCAAAAAAAACACCAGTGCTCAAATCTTCGTTGCCCCTACCTTCCCTTCTTCCACCTCTGCACTTTACCTTTCCAGTCTCTGTACCTAGTTCTTCCCCTCTATCTGGCTCTATTACAAGTGTGGAGGTTCACCCTCCTCCTCGTACTATGCCTTCCACCCCCGTTCCCTCCCAAGTTTCTCTCTCTTCTGCCACCTCCCAGGTTTCTGCCTCTTTTGTCCCCTCCCACACTTCTTCTCCAGTCCTCTACACTTTCGTCCCCCCCTACTTTGGTACAGTTCATTACTGTCCCAATCTTTACTCACTCTCCTCCTTCTACCTCCAATATTGTCTCCCATACATCTTTGAATTCAGAAACACTTGAAGCCATTTCAGAATATATTGCAGAGACTAAACCTTCAATGGACACTGATCCACTTCCTGTTCCTTCTCTTCCCTCTCCTCCATCTTCACAACTCCACTCTTCGCAACGCTCCGTTCCTTCGCTTCTTGAACACCTTCCAATGCCACCACACGTTGACTTTTCTAACCCCTCTAGTCCGTAGGTGCCCTTCCCTATGGATTCCTGGTATTTTCTTCATTGCCAATCATGGCCTATTTACAGTGGAATATCCGCGGCCTCAGGGGTAATCGGGGTGAGCTTCAGCTGTTGCTTTCCAGGTTTTCCCCTGTTGGTGCTTGCTTACAAGAACCAAAATTACACTCAGCTGTTTTCCAACCTCTCTCAGGCTATAATTTATTGTATTCTTCGGATCCTTTCTCAGATGGGACCTTTAATGAAAGTGCTTTTCTTCTACGCAATGATATTCCGTACTGTCAACTATTTGTCCATACCTCGCTGCATTACACTGCAGCCCGTATCCACTTGAATAAGTGGTATACAATATGTTCTTTATATCTCTCTCCTTCTCGAGCATTTTCTATCCCAGATTTTGCTTTTCTAGTTTCATCCTTACCACCGCCACTTCTGTTACTTGGTGATTTCAACGCCCACCATTTCCTCTGGGGGGGTCTCATTGTGACTCATGTGGCATCCAGTTGGAGGCTTTTCTCGCCTCTCACCCTCTCCATGTTTTAAATACAGGTACTCCCACCCATTTTGATCATCGTACTCGTACTCTCTCTTGCATCGATCTATCAGTCTGCTCTTCCTCCACTGCACTAGACTTCACCTGGTCTGTTCTACCGGACTTACATGACAGCGATCATTTTCCTATCATTCTTACTTCACCTTCTTATTCACCACCTTTCCATAGCCCTCGCTGGCAATTTGATCGGGCAAATTGGGACCTTTACTCGAAACTCACTGCTTTTAGTGAGGTTCCTTCTTCATTCTCCATTGATGAGCTCCCACACCTCTTCTCGACGTCAGTTTATGCCGCAGCTTCTCATTCTATACCTCAAACCTCAGGCAGGCGTTCTCAGAAGTGCGTGCCTTGGTGGTCTCCTGCTTGTGCTCGTGCAGTACATTTGAAAAGCACTGCATGGGGCAGGTACCAGTACAGTAGAACTGATGAGAGACTTCTTGATTTTAAGCAGAAGCGTGCGATCGCTCACCGTGTCATCCGTGATGCTAAACGCACTTGCTGGTGAGATTATGTTTCCACCATCACCTCTGCTTCCTCTATGAGTGCAGTCTGGAAAAAAGTGAGGAAATTGAGTGGTAAATACTCTCCTGACCCAGCTCCTGTTCTACGGGTCGCTGGTGTTGATGTAGCAAACCCTCTTGACCGTGCCATTGAAATTGGCACTCATCTGGTCCGTATTTCCCAGGGGCTCCATCTATGCCCCTCGTTTCTTTCCTCAAAGTCTGCCAGAGAGTTAGTACCCTTGGACTTTTCTTCTCTCAGAGAAGAACAGTATAATGTACCTTTTACACTTCAGGAACTGGAGGCAACGCTCTCAGCTTGCCGATCATCGGCAGCTGGGCCTGACGACATTCATATTCGTATGTTACAACATTTACATCAGTCAGCCCTTGTAGTCCTCTTACACCTCTTCAATCTTATTTGGGTACAAGGAGTTCTTCCCCAGTTGTGGAAATCTGCCATTGTTCTCCCTTTCCGCAAGTCGGGTACTACAGGACATGATGCCTCCCACTATCGTCCCATCGCTCTTACTAGTGCAGTTTGCAAAGTGATGGAACGTCTGGTAAATCAACGTTTAATGTGGTATTTAGAGACACACAACAGTCTCTCCGCTAGTCAATATGGCTTTCGTAAGGGCCGTTCTACCATAGACCCCTTACTACGCTTGGATACGTATGTTTGTAATGCCTTTGGGAATAATCACTCAGTTATTGCCATATTTTTTGACCTTGAGAAGGTATATGACATAACTTGGAGGTATAATATTTTGCCCCAGGCCCACTCCTTAGGCCTCCGAGGCAATCCCCCATCCTTCCTTAAGACCTTTTTAACTGACAGACATTTCCGTGTTCGAGTCAATAATGTGCTTTCCCCGGACTTCATCCAAGCTGAAGGAGTCCCTCAGGGATGTGTTCTGAGGACAACGCTTTTTCTCCTTGCTATAAATGATTTGGCCTCTGTTCTTCCACCCAATATTTGGTCATCACTCTATGTTGATGACTTCGCTATTGCTTGTGCAGGCGCTGACTGTCAGCTTATTGCCGTTTCTTTCCAGCATGCGGTCGACCATGTTTCCACTTGGGCCACCACACATGGGTTTAAATTTTCCAGTACCAAAACTCACCAGATTACTTTCACTAGATGCTCTCTCATCTCCGATCATCCTTTGTATCTCTATGGCTCCCGTATCCCCGAACGTGATACAATCAGGTTTCTAGGCCTTCTCTTTGACCGTCGGTTATCCTGGAAACCTCACATTACCTCTCTGAAGGCAACTTGTCACAGCCGGCTAAACCTTCTTAAAACCCTTGCTCATCTTTCCTGGGGAGCTGATCGTCGAACTCTGCTTCGCCTACATTCAGCCCTCGTTTTATCGAAACTCGATTATGGTGACCAGATTTATTTAGCTGCCTCTCCTGCTACTCTCTCTAGCCTTAACCTCATACATCACCACGGATTACGTTTATGCCTTGGTGCTTTTCACTCTTCCCCTGTTGAGAGCCTCTATACAGAAGCGAATGTTCCATCCTTGTCTGATCGCCGTGATGCCCATTGCCTTCGCTACTATGTACGCTCTCACGATCTCCACAATCCTTCCATTTATAGAATGGTCACCGATATTAGTAGACATTCTTTATTTGTTCGCCGCCCCTGTTTGCTCCATCCCCTTTCTCTTCGCCTACATTCGCTCTTGTCTTCCCTTCAGTTACCACCTTTATATGTTCATGTAGCATCTCACTTTTCCCTACCCCCCTGGGAAGTTCCAGCTGTTCGGGTCTGTTCTTTCTCACTCCCTTGCTCGGAAGCCCAACTGCCTAGGATGGCTTCCCGCTCTCTTTTTCTTGATCACTTCCACTCTCATTCTCATGCCATCACTGTGTACACAGATGGCTCTAAGTCTTCAGACGGTGTCGGATTTGCAGCAGTGTTTCCGGACAGCATCGTGCGGGGGCATTTACTATCTTCAGCTAGCATTTTTACTGCTGAATTGTATGCCATTCTTACAGCACTTATTCATATCGCATCTATGCCTGTCATCATTTGTGGTAGTCTCAGACTCCCTTAGTGCTCTACAGGCTATACGAAAATTTGATATATCTCACCCCCTAGTTTTCCGTATCCAACTTTGGCTACGCCGTATCTCTACCAAACATAAAGATATTGTTTTTTGTTGGGTCCCTGGTCATGTCGACGTACAGGGCAATGAACAGGCAGACACTGCTGCGCGGTCAGCAGTGCATGACCTACCAATTTCCTATAGAGGTGTTCCATTTCTGGACTATTTTGCTGCAATAGCTACCCACCTTCATACCCGTTGGCAACAACATTGGTCAACTCTGCTCGGTAACAAACTTCATTCTATTAAACCGAGCATAGGATACTGGCCGTCTTCTTGTCATCAGTGCCGAGGTTGGGAGACCACTCTCTCCCGCCTTCGCATTGGCCACACTCGTCTTACCCATGGGTATCTCATGGAGAGGCACCCTGTTCCTCTCTGTGAGCAGTGTCAAGTTCCTGTATCGATTAGCCACATTCTGTTAGACTGTCCTCTCTATCAACAAGCACGCAGAATTTACCTCCGTCGTCGTCTCCACTCTACTACTCTCTCTTTACCTTCCCTTCTTGCTGATGGACCCTCCTTTAATCCTGACTCTCTCATTGACTTCTTGACAACGACTGATTTACTCCACAAACTCTGATGATGATACCTTTCGCACTCCCCTCAGCCCTTTCTAGCTCAGTCTCTTGCTGCCCTTTACCCTTTCACCATCCACTGCCCCGCTGTTCTCCGTAACCTATTACTCATCCATCTCCCTTTTACCACCTGATACCCTCGCTTCCTTCCTGCCCTGCAGCGCTGTATAGCCCTTGTGGCTTAGCGCTTCCTTTTTGATTATAATAATAATAATACAAGAATTAATTGTGCAGTTGCAGACCAGCCAACTAACTCATTTTAAAGATGCAACACATAATAACTCTGAGGTATCTGTCAAGTTTCACAAAGGGAAAAATTATCCCAATGGTAATAATCAAAATTCATTTCCTAAAAAGAGTTGCATAGGTGCATATCAAGTGGTAGGAATCAGAAATAATGATTCTCCATAAGGTAAGAAGAATAAGTACCCTCCTAAGAGTATCCCAGTTAATAAGAAACCAGTCAAAGAAAAGAGAGATTGTCTCTTCTGCAAGGGTACTCATTTTTCTAAGAATTGCAATGCATACAATTCATGGAATGATAAAGTTGAAAGATTGGAGGAACTTGACAGATGTATCAGGTGTTTGGGTAATCACAATGTAAAGGATTGTTATGCCAAATTAAACTTCTGTTATCAATGTCACAAAGGAAGACACCATATAGTCTTGTGTAAAGGTCTATATGATAATGTTGATAATAATGATAATGTTGACAATCCTGACACAACAGTAGCTAATGTAAAAATTGCTGCTAATGTTAATAATGATGGTTTTGCTGAAGTAGCCTTACCTGTGTTACAGGTAAAAATTGATGATAAAAGGCATAAATCAAAAAATGTAAATGGATTATTGGACCAGGGATCCTAGCGTACTTTCATAAAACGTAAATGTCTTGATGGTATGAAAGTACAGATGGGAGATCCCACAACTTTAAAATTATCTGGTTTTCTCTCGGATAAAAGGGCTCAATTGTATGACACTGTTTATGTAACTGTCAGGTTGGGCAATGAGAAAAAACGTGTTAATGCAGTAATTGTAGATAGACTTCCAGAGAAAATATCTACAGTAGGGCTTAGTAAAGCTACAGAAACACTTTCACATAATGTAAATTTAGCACCTTCTGGTGTAAGTGATGATTCTGTAGGCTCAGTAAATATTTTGATAGGTAGTGACTATTATGCCTCCTTTGTAAAGGGTATGGTAAAGAAATGTGGTGTCATCCTTTTGAAAACTGCAGGAGGCCATGTAATGTATGGTAGGATTCCTCGTAATAATAATTCATGACTAGAGGAAACTACAAATACCATAACTGTGTGTCTTACTCATGAAATCATACCCCAGTATAATTCTTGCATAGAGGATGGTGTTGAGCCAGTGCATAAATTGTGGGAATTAGACAGCATTAGAATAAATGTAAATGAAGAAAGTCCAGACGATTCTTTTACTCAGGAGCAATACCTGAGAGATGTAAAATTTGAATCTGGACAATACTGGGTACGATTTCCGTGGAGACTGAACCATCCAGAATTGCCCACTAATTACAAAATGGCATATGGACAATTAAAGGCTCAGCTCCGCGAACTGAGTAAGACACCAGAATTGTTAACTGCCTATAATGATATAATTGCTGAGCAATTAATTAATAAATTTATAGAAGAGGTACCTCCTGAGCAAGCCAAAATATATGGTCACTATTTGCCACAACACGGAGTGAAGAAGGATTCTAAGACCACTCCTCTGAGAATTGTGTTTAATTGTAGTGCCAGGAGTAACAAAAATGTACCTAGTTTAAATGACTGTTTGATGACAGGTCCGTCGTTGACGGAAAAATTAGGAGATATCTTATTAAATTTCAGAGTGAAGCATTATGCCTTTACGGCTGACATAAGTAAAGCTTTCCTAAGAGTAGGTTTACAAGAGGCTGACCGGGATTGTACCCACTTCTTATGGCCTGAGAATCCTATTGACCCACTTAGCCCTCTGAAAACCTTTTGCTTTAGGAGCGTATTATTTGGTGCTACATCCAGTCCGTTCCTACTTCAAGCGATGATAAATGCACACCTTAAACGTATGGAAAGTCCATTGAGTAAAGTAATGAGCAAACAATTTTATGTGGACAATTTCCTGGGTGTGACGTCAACTGAAGAGGAACTGTTAATGGCTTATGGAGAGACTAATAAAATAATGAAAAGTGCAATAATGCCTCTGAGGGAATGGAATAGTAATTCGTCCAAATTAAAGGACAAAATAAGTAAAGATTACCCTGGAGATGAAGTCCCAAAATGTAATAATGTATTGGGATTAACTTGGGATACTGAGAGAGATTTGTTAATGTTAAAACCTAATAATTACAGTATGCCCAATAAATTAACTAAGAGAGTCTTGCTTGCTGAAGTTTCCAAATGTTTTGATCCACTAGGTTTAGTGTCACCCCTTACTATAAGTGGGAAATTATTAATTCAGGAAGCATGGAAACGTAAATGTGCTTGGGATGAAATTCTACCTGAGGAATTCATTAACAGGTGGGATGAATTAATTGGTGATTATGAGAAAATTCCAATGTTGGAGTTCCCACGCCAGGTGGCCAATCCAAATGGGGAAAATGTACTCCACATTTTTTGTGATGCTTCAAAATTGGCATATGGAGCAGTTGCTTACCTTCAATGTAATAATGTTATTTCTCTTGTTATGTCTAAGGCTAAAGTGTCTCCAATTAAATCACGTACCTTGCCTCTGTTGGAATTAACAGCCATTTATGTAGGTGTCAAATTAGCTAATTATATAAGAAATAAGTTGCAGGAGATAAACATTAGCGACACTGTAATTTGGTCTGATAATGAGGTATCCTTACAATGGATTCGTAATGGAAACAGTAAAATTGTGTATGTACAAAACAGAGTCGCTGAAATTAATCAGATGCAAGAGAAGTATAATAGTTTGGGTCAGCATATGTTAACATTTAATCATATACCAGGTGAGGAGAATCCAGCTGATTTCTTGTCTCGAGGTTTACCTTATGCTAAATTTGTAAATGCTGTATCATGGTTTAAAGGACCGAGCTGGTTGGTAAATAAAGCTAATTGGCCTGTACAAAAGGCGTATATTACTCCTGTTGAAATTACTGTGACCACTGCTCCAATTGTTTGTCCTTCCTTAGCCATTGATATAAATAGGTATTCTTCTTTACCCAAACTAATCAATGTAACTAAGTTGGTGTTTAAATTTCTAAACAAGATGAATATTTCATATAAGTTTTCACATCCTCTTGAATTTTGGAAAAAGAGGGTACAGGAGGAAATCTATGGAAATGAGATTAAATTGATGATGGAAAGAAAAATTGTGAAAGGTTCCATAATAGAGAATTTGGGGCTGTATTTAGAGAACAATGTAATTAGGTGCAGAGGTAGGTTACAAAATGTTGAATTGGGTGATTATGCTAAACACCCTATCTTACTGCCCAAAATTCATCATCTAACAAATTTAATTGTTCTAAATGCCCATAAAAATGTAATGCATGGTGGGGTACAAGATACCTTAAATTGTATTAGGGAAACTTTCTGGATTCCACAAGGACGGCAAAGTGTAAAAAGGGTGATTAAATCTTGTGTAATATGTCGCCGTGTGGATGCCAGATCCTATATGTACCCAGGTCCTCCACCATTGCCAAATGACCAATTTGAGTCGTTTAGCAACGAACTCCGCCTGGCCGCAGTGTGAAAAATACTGTATATATTTTCCAGAAATACAGTAGTTATATGTAAATAGATGGCCATACTGCATTTAATAATATTTGTCATAGAAAACGGAAAGCCTGCGTCTGCACAGAAGGACAGTCACCATTGTTAATTTGAATTGAACAGAACGTTAGTGTAATGGGAAGAATTTTTCGTGCTCTAGAGGTTAAAATTGGGCTGACACCTCTCAAATAGGAGGCGAAATTGTTGGATGTGCATTCCTGCATAACTTGAGATATCAGGCGACTGGACAAGACAGCTCCAGGAACCCCAGCTAAGTCATGTCTATATTATGTTTATAGTTCTGGCCAGTATTATTATCATAAATGTAGACAGGGGGGTTTTCTGAGTATGATGCAACTTAATCTCCAGTTAAATTGGTGAGTGATTTTTAAGATATTCTCCTTCTGTTATGTATATGTGTATCTATAATCATTATTTTTAATATACAGTCCACAAATTTATATATTTACCAGCATTCCTGGTGATGTATATTTCATTTAATTAATAGGTCCAGAGCAACTTGTGGATATGACAGTGGTAGGTATCGAAGGGGGATATTTTTTGCGACCTAGGTGTCCCAAATTCCTACTTGTCTAATTGATAAATAATAATTATCTTTGTTCATTTACTGCTATGTACATAATGAGTTACATACAGATAAATGCAATTTTCCACAAGTGGCTCCATCACCAGCGAAGTGTAGTCAAATACACAACACACTTCCGCAACACAACGTGAGCCTCCCGACACCTGACGTCTAAACCAGCTCTTTATCTCAGCCTGAAGCATATCAGCCAGCGAGCACTGTCTGCAGTCTGCTCTCTCCTCTATGTCCTCAACATGCCCTCTCTACACTGCCTCTCAGTGCCACGCAGCTGAGTTTAGCCCTGGCTCTTTCATCTACAACTCAAGACCTTCCTCTCACCGAATATTCTTCGTCTGTCCACACTTCCCCACTCACCCACCGGAGTCCCAACAGAAGAGCCTGCTATGTGTGTTCTCAATGTCTGCCCCACGATCGACTTAGCTGCTGGGTTAAGCCCTGGCTCTATTTCGACAACTAAGAACACTCCTCTCCAGCACTATTCTTCGTCTGTCCCGTCTTCCCCGCTCATCCCATTTGGGATCTTACCTGAACTTTCGTTCGTTCGTTCGTACCCCAGGTAGATCTGTTTGTAACTTGAAAAGCCCACTGTGTGGGCGAAACGTTGTCAATAAAGGATCACATTAAACTGCATATGTGTTTATGTTTCCATTTACCTGGAGTTTACCTGGAGAGAGTTCCGGGGGTCAACGCCCCCGCGGCCCAGTCTGTGACCAGGCCTCCTGGTGGATCAGAGCCTGATCAACCAGGCTGTTGCTGCTGGCTGCACGCAAACCAACGTACGAGCCACAGCCCGGCTGATCAGGAACTGACTTTAGGTGCTTGTCCAGTGCCAGCTTGAAGACTGCCAGGGGTCTGTTGGTAATCCCCCTTATGTGTGCTGGGAGGCAGTTGAACAGTCTCGGGCCCCTGACACTTATTGTATGGTCTCTTAACGTGCTAGTGACACCCCTGCTTTTCATTGGGGGGATGGTGCATCGTCTGCCAAGTCTTTTGCTTTCGTAGTGAGTGATTTTCGTGTGCAAGTTCGGTACTAGTCCCTCTAGGATTTTCCAGGTGTATATAATCATGTATCTCTCCCTCCTGCGTTCCAGGGAATACAGGTTTAGGAACCTCAAGCGCTCCCAGTAATTGAGGTGTTTTATCTCCGTTATGCGCACCGTGAAAGTTCTCTGTACATTTTCTAGGTCGGCAATTTCACCTGCCTTGAAAGGTGCTGTTAGTGTGCAGCAATATTCCAGCCTAGATAGAACAAGTGACCTGAAGAGTGTCATCATGGGCTTGGCCTCCCTAGTTTTGAAAGTTCTCATTATCCATCCTGTCATTTTTCTAGCAGATGCGATTGATACAATGTTATGGTCCTTGAAGGTGAGATCCTCCGACATGATCACTCCCAGGTCTTTGACGTTGGTGTTTCGCTCTATTTTGTGGCCAGAATTTGTTTTGTACTCTGATGAAGATTTAATTTCCTCATTGTGTCGGTATTTTATACCATTTATTTTCACGACACCGAAGGTTTGAGAATAATATATACCTTGAAAGGAAAATGAATTAAGAGTCCACACAAAGGCGAATAAGATCTCTACTAACTTTCCTACTACCTCTCTTGCCCCGTCCTTGTTTGCTGGCCTATATATACTGCTCCCTTCTCTACTTTCTGTTATAGTCATAAAAAATGGTTATAACTATTACCATAATTTTTAAAGGGGTGGACCGGTAAGCCAGCGGAAGGCCTTGGTCAGATGACCAAAAGCTGGCAATATAATGGCGGGTCATCATCAGACTTAGACTCGCGTTTCCTGACGAACCTTACCTAACCTCCTTTCTGTTAGTGTGACTTTGTAAATGGTCCAAGTCGGACCGAAACGTCGTCGTAAGCTCCTCTCTCTCTCTCCTATGTGCGATTCAGAAGTGTATTTTACAACACATGGAGTTTACCTGGAGTTTACCTGGAGAGAGTTTCGGGGGTCAACGCCCCCGCGGCCCGGTCTGTGACCAGGCCTCCTGGTGGATCAGCGCCTGATCAACCAGGCTGTTGCTGCTGGCTGCACGCAAACCAACGTACGAGCCACAGCCCGGCTGATCAGGAACTGTCTTTAGGTGCTTGTCCAGTGCCAGCTTGAAGACTGCCAGGGGTCTGTTGGTAATCCCCCTTATGTGTGCTGGGAGGCAGTTGAACAGTCTCGGGCCCCTGACACTTATTGTATGGTCTCTTAACGTGCTAGTGACACCCCTGCTTTTCATTGGGGGGATGGTGCATCGTCTGCCAAGTCTTTTGCTTTCGTAGTGAGTGATTTTCGTGTGCAAGTTTGGTACTAGTCCCTCTAGGATTTTCCAGGTGTATATAATCATGTATCTCTCCCTCCTGCGTTCCAGGGAATACAGGTTTAGAAACCTCAAGCGCTCCCAGTAATTGAGGTGTTTTATCTCCGTTATGCGCGCCGTGAAAGTTCTCTGTACATTTTCTAGGTCGGCAATTTCACCTGCCTTGAAAGGTGCTGTTAGAGTGCAGCAATATTCCAGCCTAGATAGAACAAGTGACCTGAAGAGTGTCATCATGGGCTTGGCCTCCCTAGTTTTGAAGGTTCTCATTATCCATCCTGTCATTTTTCTAGCAGATGCGATTGATACAATGTTATGGTCCTTGAAGGTGAGATCCTCCGACATAATCACTCCTAGGTCTTTGACGTTGGTGTTTCGCTCTATTTTGTGGCCAGAATTTGTTTTGTACTCTGATGAAGATTTAATTTCCTCATGTTTACCATATCTGAGTAATTGAAATTTCTCATCGTTGAACTTCATATTGTTTTCTGCAGCCCACTGAAAGATTTGGTTGATGTCCGCCTGGAGCCTTGCAGTGTCTGCAATGGAAGACACTGTCATGCAGATTCGGGTGTCATCTGCAAAGGAAGACACGGTGCTGTGGCTGACATCCTTGTCTATGTCGGATATGAGGATGAGGAACAAGATGGGAGCTAGTACTGTGCCTTGTGGGACAGAGCTTTTCACCGTAGCTGCCTCGGACTTTACTCTGTTGACGACTACTCTCTGTGTTCTGTTAGTGAGGAAATTATAGATCCATCGACCGACTTTTCCTGTTATTCCTTTAGCGCGCATTTTGTGCGCTATTACGCCATGGTCACACTTGTCGAAGGCTTTTGCAAAGTCTGTATATATTACATCTGCATTCTTTTTGTCTTCTAGTGCATTTAGGACCTTGTCGTAGTGATCCAGTAGTTGAGACAGACAGGAGCGACCTGTTCTAAACCCATGTTGCCCTGGGTTGTGTAACTGATGGGTTTCTAGATGGGTGGTGATCTTGCTTCTTAGGACCCTTTCAAAGATTTTTATGATATGGGATGTTAGTGCTATTGGTCTGTAGTTCTTTGCTGTTGCTTTACTGCCCCCTTTGTGGAGTGGGGCTATGTCTGTTGTTTTTAGTAACTGAGGGACGACCCCCGTGTCCATGCTCCCTCTCCATAGGATGGAAAAGGCTCGTGATAGGGGCTTCTTGCAGTTCTTGATGAACACAGAGTTCCATGAGTCTGGCCCTGGGGCAGAGTGCATGGGCATGTCATTTATCGCCTGTTCGAAGTCATTTGGCGTCAGGATAACATCGGATAGGCTTGTGTTAGTCAAATTTTGTGGCTCTCTCATAAAAAATTCATTTTGGTCTTCGACTCTCAGTCTGGTTAGCGGCTTGCTAAAAACTGAGTCATATTGGGACTTGAGTAGCTCACTCATTTCCTTGCTGTCATCTGTGTAGGACCCATCTTGTTTAAGTAGGGGCCCAATACTGGACGTTGTTCTCGATTTTGATTTGGCATAGGAGAAGAAATACTTTGGGTTTCTTTCGATTTCATTTATGGCTTTTAGTTCTTCCCGCGATTCCTGACTCCTAAAGGATTCTTTTAGCTTAAGTTCGATGCTTGCTATTTCTCTGACCAGTGTCTCCCTGCGCATTTCAGATATATTGACCTCTTTTAGCCGCTCTGTTATTCTTTTCCGTCGCCTGTAAAGGGAGCGCCTGTCTCTTTCTATTTTACATCTACTCCTCCTTTTTCTTAGAGGAATAAGCCTTGTGCATACATCGAGTGCCACCGAGTTAATCTGTTCTAGGCATAAGTTTGGGTCTGTGTTGCTTAGTATATCTTCCCAGCTTATATCGGTTAGGACTTGGTTTACTTGGTCCCACTTTATGTTTTTGTTATTGAAGTTGAATTTGGTGAATGCTCCCTCATGACTAGTCTCATTTTGTCGGTCTGGGGCTCCATGCATACATGTCTGAACCTCAATTATGTTGTGATCTGAGTATATTGTTTTTGATATGGTGACATTTCTTATCAGATCATCATTGTTAGTGAAGATGAGGTCTAGTGTATTCTCCAGTCTTGTAGGCTCTATTATTTGCTGGTTTAAATTGAATTTTGTGCAGAGATTTAAAAGCTCGTGTGAGTGTGAGTTTTCATCAGAGCTGCCTCCTGGTGTTTTTTCTGCAACAATATTATTTGCTATATTCCTCCATTTTAGGTGCCTTAAGTTGAAATCCCCCAGGAGCAAGATGTTGGGTGCAGGAGCTGGAAGATTTTCCAGACAGTGGTCAATTTTTAACAGCTGTTCCTGGAATTGCTGGGATGTTGCATCCGGAGGCTTGTAGACTACCACAATGACTAGGTTTTGGTTCTCGACCTTTACTGCTAAAACTTCCACTACGTCATTTGAGGCATTAAGCAGTTCTGTGCAAACAAGTGACTCTGCAATGTACAGGCCAACCCCCCCCTTTTGCCTGTTCACTCTGTCACATCTGTATAGGTTGTAACCTGGGATCCATACTTCGTTGTCCAAGTGATCCTTTATGTGGGTCTCAGTGAAAGCCGCGAACATTGCCTTTGCCTCTGCAAGCAGTCCACGGATGAAAGGTATTTTGTTGTTTGTAGCTGGCTTTAGACCCTGTATATTTGCAAAGAAGAATGTTATCGGACTGGTGGTATTGTTGGTACTGGGGGGGGATTTTTTTTCCGGCATTAGTATCTGTATCTGTTGGTTTGGAGTGGAGGCCATCGACTGTGGTTCCACTCCAGGAATGACTGGATTTGGTGTACGATTTCTGCCATTTCCTGCCAGTTTTTTTTCCTTCCTGGCACTAAAAAACCTCTCCCTCTTGAGTGGCTGTGGCTACCCAGGTTTTCCCCTGGCCTGGATGTTTTGTATCTTTTTGTCCCCTTTAGATGGTATGCCTGGCAATTTAAGTTATAGCACAGTCTTTCCTGTACTGAAGAGGTACACATTTCAGGGTGAAAAAGCTTACAGGAAGGGAGTTTGCATTTTCCTGTTTTCATATGGGCATGGCATTTTCTAGGGTGGTCATAGTTGCATGTCCCATCTGTTTTTCCAGATTTCCCATGCCAGCAGATACCAGCAGATTCTTTATTCAGCACATCTGTCAGACCCTGCAACATCATGGCATCTTGGTACAAAGACTTCAAAGCTTGTCCAACCTTTGGACGACGACGATGCTGTATAGCCCTTGTGGCTTAGCGCTTCTTTTTGATTATAATAATAATAATAATTTGGACGACGGCCCACTTTCACTAGTGGCAGGTCCCACTGTGATCCCGCCGCCTCCTGCTTATGCTGTACTTCCCACTAGAGTGAAGGACTGAACACATCGATTCCAGGTTGAGGGACTGATACCTCAAACTTCTTTCCTTACCCATTTCTACTTTGTATTGGACTGATGAAGCCATTGTGTGGCGAAACGTTTCTTCAATAAAAAATCCCATATATTGCATAAGTGTCTCAATTCTTCAACTTACCGGTTTTCTAAACCATTTATCACACATATTTAACACTTACGCACATTCTCCGTATGTTAGGGGCTTCCTTTGTGGTTAATAGTATTTTATTATACATAAACTACATTTTATATACTGCACTAATTAAAATGTATTTATGTATAATACTCGTATTTATAAACGTTTACTTACGCATAAATAAATTTACTTATTAGGGTTAATAAGGTTACATGTTCACTTTCATTTATGAATATAATCCAGATATTAAGAATATAAACTTATATATATTAGTTAAATTATAAAGAAAACAAATCACAAATCTCCTTAAAAAGTTAATAGATTTCAAATAATGAACTGGGGCAAGCATATATAAATTAATAAATATATTATATAGAAAACAATGAAAAAAAGTAATTTTCCTAAATAAAATATAATAATTTACATTTCTGTAAATTGATAAGTACGTAAATAAGATACAGGTAGAAAATAATGTATATAATAAGAGAGAAGTCAAGTACACAAGCAGGAAGTAACAACCCGCGCCTCACAACACACCTCCAACATTTTAGAATTTTAAGTAATTTCCTGCATTTTACAGCTCTGGGACTCATATTACATACGGGTTTGTGGTAAGGAATGTGTTAGTGATGGTATCGTGTTATAGATAGGTAGTCTTGCTCAGGTTTAAGTTTACATAGGTTTATCTTCGTGTCAGGACTCCTTTAAAACGTGTGAATATTTCCAAGGAAAAAATCCATTAGAGTGCAGTTCAGAGTAAATTCCTTTATAAATGATGATAATTGATTAATTTTTTACCGGAGTCATAGGTGTTGAAGGGGAAATAAGTTTACATAGGATATTCCTTGCATACGGCGGTAAGTTATTTGAAATTACAAATGCGTCTATAATTTGTAATGGTTTTCAGGACTTGAAGCTGTATAGTCCTTGTGGCTTAGCGCTTCTTTTTTTATTATAATAATAATAATTCAGGACTTCAAAAAATGATCGACACCATGCCTAACCCTTCTAGGGTAGGGTAGGTGCCTGAGCCCGAGCCTTTAGCTCATAAGACTGTCATTCCCATTAACCTCCTTGGGGCGGGGATGGCAGACCAGAGAGGCCTAGCTTGTGGCTAGGCCTGGGGACAGTTGGTCCCAAAGATGAGGAGGTACTTGTGCCTCTTCCCATGGGAGACTTAGGTCTCAGACACTCTCTAAAGAGGGAGCCAAGGCCGGGCCACCACTTGGACAAGGCCCGGGCCGGGAGAATACCGGCTAATCTTTAATAATAATAATAATAAAATTGAAAAAATAATAAGCTTGTGTAATAACATTAAGGAGATTTATAATTTTAAAAAGCTGTGCTTCAATTTTATTCAAATTACGTACGTTATTGTAACTTGTTATTTTATGCATTTTATTTTTAATATATTTTTTATATGTTTTATTTTAAATCATGCAATTATTAAGACGTCCAACAACAGGCCTCAGGTCACATGTTCACCATAAGTCAAGAATGTTTTAATCAATATTTTGAGAATTTACAAGGACCCCAATGGAAATAAGTCACTTAAGCTTTTTGGGTTATCCTAGGTAACTACACTTGCTGCTATGTATGATAATTTATGTAACTGTATTTATATGTACCTGTACCTGAATAATAACTTACCTACTTATTTACGTAATCTTTATTTTAGGTATTAATGTATTCTTGTTTAGTATTGAACAGGTTACATGCAGCCTTAATGACCCTCATGTGATCATTAGGTTATATCAGATATTAGTCTACCTATTATTGTAAGCTGATCCTCTCTAATGTTAATGTAAATATCTCATTTTACTTTATTCGTAGTTTATCTCCTTTTATTGTAGCTGTTTTCTCACAGTTGAGTTACTTACCCATTTTAACTTTTAAAGTTTAAATAAGATATTACAAGGACTCTAATGGAAATAAGTAATTTATCTGATTTTTTTTTAGGTTATCCTAGATAATTTACACTGATAATTGTACTTATATGTACCAGTGCCTAAATACAATTACTAACTACATTAGCCAACCTGTTCTGTGTATGTGCTGGGAAAGATCCCAGTTTGGGGGATCAGAATATTCAGTTATGTTTCATGCTATTCAGATTATGAGTTTTCTAAGTGATATACACCAAGTAGGTTTTATTCAGATTACTCAGGATAACCCAACAAACTCACTGTCATGAGACTGGCTAATTTCCATTGGGGTCTTTAAATCTTCCCCAAGATGAGACCCACAACAGTTGACTCCATTGGCAACACACTTGCCTCATACAGTGTCCTTGGTTTGGCCCCTTGCACGGGCGGAAACACTGGGCTTGTTTCCTTACACCTGCTGTCCCTGTTTACCTAGCAGTATGAAGGTAACTGGGTGTTAGTTGACTGTTGTGGGTTGCATCCTGGGGGACAAAATTGAAGGACCTCAGTGAAAATGAGACAGACAGTCCTCAGTGATGCACTAACTTTCTTGGGTTATCCTGGGTGGCTAACCCTCCCCAGGTTAAAAATCTGAACAAATCCCCAATGGAAATAAGTCACTCTGTCTGACTTTTTTGGGTTATCCTAGGTTCTCTACACATATGCTGCTATGTATGATAATTCTATGTAACTGTATTTGTGTATACCTGAATAAACTTACTGCTGAGTGAGCAGGAGTAAGGATGTATGCAGAATGTTTTCACTCATCCAGGGACCAAACCTGATCCCTCAGTGTGTGTGAGCCCATGCTGCTCATGGCTCAAATGATAATGGCCTAAGTTCACACATTAAGGTATTGGGGTTTGGTCCCTGAAGGAGTGGGAGCATTGGTCATTTATTTATTTTTTTATTTATTTGTTTATTATTAATTTGGACATGATACATAGATGTACAAAGAAATACAGTGGTTAAGTGTACATGCCAAAAGCCCCTTGTATGCAGAGCATTATGGGCAGGCTGCCCCTGTTCACCTAGCAGTAAGTACCATAAATATTTACTGCTAGGTGAACAGGGGCAAATATAAGTATCGTAGGTACCTGGTTAGAGAAATTGCGTGAATTGTATCCTGGGTGAGAGGATTAAAGGTCCCCCAGTGGTGACATTGCTTTACTGGATTGTTAACCCTCCAGGTTAATAATCTAAACAAAACTTCTACATAACAAATACTAATAAAATATACAAAAAAAAATATTTTAAAATTACTGTAATTCACATACTATAATCTGAATGCCCATAGGATGCATAGCGTGTCAATCTTATTTCTGGCCTGTTTCCATTAAGATCCTTTAATTCTCTCTTATATTTCAACCCACAACTGTCAGCTATGTACAGTATATTACCTACTTTCTGCTATGCAAACAGAAGCAGTGTGCATGGAAATACAGGTGCTCCTCGACTTTTGATGGTTCAACTTGCGATATTTCAACTTTATGATGGTGCAAAAGGAATTACACGTACAGTGGTACCTCGGATTTCATCAATAATTCATTCCAGAAGGCTGTTTGAGTGCTGTTTCTGAACGAATTTATTCCCATAAGGACGAATGTAAATTAGATTAGTCCATTTCGTTCCAGAAGGCTGTTCGAGTGCTGTTTCTGAACGAATTTGTTCCCATAAGGACGAATGTAAATTAGATTAGTCCATTTCAGACCCCCAAAAATACACTTACAAAAGCACTTACAAAAATACACTTACATAATTATTCGAGTTGGGAGCTGTACGAAATCCAGGGCACTACTGTACTTTGGAAATAACACTAATGATAATTACGCAACATGAAGGTAGCAAATCTGTAACTTGTATTCATTCATTTACTTTTCAATACTGGTATAATTAGTTATAGTAATTATTTGTTTATTTACACATTCACTGATAGTTATTTATTTATTTATTTGCAGCCTCTCCTCACTTAGTGACGTACTCCTTTACTGATGACTCAGACTTACGATGGGATCTATGACCAGTATTCATACCTAAATAATTTATATTAAACTGATTTCCTCTGTTCTGTTTATTACAATATACAGTGCACTACTGTATAAATATTCAAAAATATACCAGAAGTGTTATAAATGGTGCAAAGGTGACATTAAAACAATATCAAAGATGGTTGACACAAACCCACTACCATTACAGTATGCTCCTCACTTAGCGGCGAATTCGTTTACCAATGTAGTCTTAGGAACGGAACTCCGTTGTTAAGTGAGGAGAGGCTGTATTTATTATCATATACATGTATATTCATATTCAACTTAAGATATTTTCAACTTACGATGGGTTTGTCAGAACGTAACCCCATTGTAAGTCGAGGAGCACCTGTAGTTGTTTACTTTTTTCCTGGAACAGAAATCTGTTAATCATTTATGCTATAAATAACATCCATGCTGTCCTGTCTACAGGAAAAATAGTTATTTGTGGAAATTTTTTATTTAAGTGATAATAGGCAAAATAAAAATATTAGTTATGTAAATTCATTTTTACTAATGGGGGTTTGCAACAGAAACGGTTGTATTTTTGACAGGTAGGAAAGAAGCTTTATTTTGATAAATTTAATAATGTAGCCCAACTTAACCAAACCTAACCTAACCTACTTATATCTGGACAGGTTACAGATTGAGAATTGGTCAATTACAAGTAAATTGCATTGAAATTACATTGATTCAATGACCTGCATATTATAGAGCGGTTGAATTGGGGTATTGATATAAAAGAATGAGAATTTACAGTCAGTCAGTGGATATAACATTTATAAGAGGTTTAATAATGATTTAATAGGTGCTTTTTAACTACAGTGGATCCCCGACTTAAGATATTAATTCGTTCCAGAAGGCTGTTCAGGTGTCATTACTGAACGAATTTGCTCCCATAAGGAATATTGTAAATTAGATTAGTCAGTTTCAGACCCCCAAAAATACACTTACAAAAGCACTTGCAAAATTACACTTACATAATTGTTCAAGTTGGGAGCTGTTCGTAAGTCGGGGGTCCACTGTATTCGTATTGAGCGTCCTATAGATGTACCATGCACAGTAGAAAGTGTGTATGGAAAATACAGTCATACCCCTCTTTACATCATTTTGGCCAAAATCAAGTTCACCTTTACACCACTTTTCTAGGGTAAATTTCAGTTCAGCTAATGTTGTTATGTCCAACACTACATCACACAGCAATGTCACCTATGTCATAATTTTTTTAATTGTGTTTGTTATTTAAAATTATGACTAAAATGTGCTTTTAGTGTTCTTTAAAGTTTAGTGAGTTATTCACTCTAGTTTTACAGTGTTTGTCATCATTTTAAATCTACTGTCACTCAGGAAAAATTATCTATCAGAATTAGTACTCATTTAGGTTCCAGGCAACCCCCCCCCTCCTTATTTAAAGTTTAAAAGTACAGTTATACCCCGCCCTACATCATTGGTTCCAAGAGCCATGACATAACCTGGTTTTTGACATAAACCAGACATAATTAAATTAATTAAAAATGCCTTAAAGGAGCTTAGGGAATTACGCTCTCGCAAATTTAGCGGTCTCTGCGATATTTATGCATCAGCGATTTTGCTCACTTTGAGCCCTATTTTGGGCCAGATCCATTATTCCAGTCGACTATATTCATAGCTGTTTTGCTAGCACTCCTTTTGTTCTATCATTTGAGTACAAGAAACTGCCTCTTTACCTATTTCAACTACCCAGTAAAGTGATCAGAAATTGGTAATTTGGCCAATATCATACAAAATTTAAGCAAGGCCAGTTACAAAATAGGGTCTAGAATTAACAGTGCAAACATTCCTAGCACTAAAATAAAATTTTCTCTGTTCATTAGTCACATCTCCAGGCCCCTCTTATATTATGCCTGCTTTCCATTGTGAATTTGTACTCGCACAAAAAAATAGAAGATTAACTGTTATGCAGACTACTGTATTATATCATCTTCATTTCTGTAATACAGTGGACCCCCGGTTTATGATCAGCTCCCAATGCGACCAATTATGTAAGTGTATTTATGTAAGTGTGTTTGTATGTGTATGTTTGGGGGTCTGAAATGGACTAATCTAATTCACAGTATTCCTTATGGGAACAAATTCGGTCAGTACTGGCACCTGAACATACTTCTGGAATGAAATAATATCGTAAAGCGGGGGTCCACTGTACATCTTCCATTCTATCAAATGAGACCAATAAAATGAGAATACAGCCATAAATACCAAGCAAAAATACACTGCAAAGTTGCTGTTTTAAAACAAAAACACGTTCAGTTTTTTTTTTCATTATGCATTGTGGGGGTCTGAGCTGACCACAGACCCATTCTCTGGCTCCCTATCTGGGGAGTATCTGATATGTAAGCCTACCAGCTATCTCCCGCAAGATTCGAAGTCGTTAGAATTTTGGCGTAGTATTATGGGACCGACACTGGCTTCAAAGTCATAATACAATGGACCCCCGGTTAACGATATTTTTTCACTCCAGAAGTATGTTCAGGTGCCAGTACTGACCGAATTTGTTCCCATAAGAAATATTGTGAAGTAGATTAGTCTATTTCAGACCCCGAAACATACACGTACAAATGCACTTACATAAATACACTTACATAATTGGTCACATTTGGAGGTAATCGTTATGCGGGGGTCCACTGTATTACGGGACCAACAGTGAAAGGGTTAACTGATAATTTCAGAATTGTCCATAAAAATAAAAATTTTGATTTGATGGGCAATCTGTTAACCCTTAAACTGTCCAAACGTAGATCTACGTTTTTTCAACATTTGAAAGTATGTAAAAAAATGACCTTTTTTTTTTCTTACATTTGAAAACGTCTAAAAAAAACTTTGATCCACATTTTTTTTTTGTTATATTTGAAAATATGTAAAAAAACATAGATCTACTTTTGGAGAACTACGCATGTGAACGTAGATCTGTTTGGACAGTTTAAGGGTTAAAGAAGAAATAAATTTACCCAGCAGACCATAACTTTGTTCGTTGCTTCAAAATGTTTTCCAATCATGTGTTTTGTTCTTTAACCCTTTCAGGGTCCAAGGCCAAAATCTGAAGTCACGCACCAGTGTCCAAGAAATTTTGAAAAAAAAAAAAATTATTTTTTCTTACAGAATTAAAGAGCATATTTTTGTGAAGGTAATAAAACAAAAAAAATTAGAATCTAATCAGTACTTACCGAGATACAGTGCCAAGAAGTTTGTAGAAAATGATGTGGTGGCGGCAACATCGACGAATTCCACATATGCGTATTATATTATTTTGTTGTTTTAGTTGTTTTTTCTTTTCTTTTCCAATTTTTTTCTATTCCTACTAACATTTGGGGCCTGAGAGACCAATACTGTATATAATTGATATATATATACTCACTGTATTGAACACAATAACCGCACTAAAGTTATTATCATATTATTGTTTACCACTGTTGTTTATTACAATAAACATGCACAAATATTGTATAATACTAATGTTCTATCATATATTTACATATTTACAATCACTGGACATGGTTTTAGAACTGCTGGAGCTTGTGGAACTCCTTGAAACAAGGCACCATGCACAGAGGCACCTTACATTCCTCACACATAAACCGAGTGTCTTTGCGTCTTTGTTGCCGTCGTTTTGTTTGTGCACAGACAATGCATCTCTTCTGAGCAAATTTCTTTTGAGTTGAAGGAAGCTGTATTATGAAATGATCACCTTCTTTCCTCAAACGCTTGGGTATATTGTGATGAATTCGAGGACCATGTTGTATTGCAGGTGTTGTTGCCTGGTACTTCATTATGAGTTGTCTGACAACAGACAAACAAAATTCACCATACGGTGGTCTGTTACCAGTCTTTATTTGGTACATATTATATGCATTCAGCATTGAAATGTCCATGAGATGGAAGAAAAGTTTCATGTACCACTTGTAACTCTTACGAACACAGTCAACAAAACCAATCTGCATGTCACACTTGTCAACCAAGCGCATGTTTTGTGTATAATCAATCACTGTCACTGGTTTTCGAATACGTTCATTGGTCACTCGATCAACTTTGCCACTGTCTTGCATTTCATTACGGTGAATGGTTGTCAACGATGTGACATCTCGTTTGTCATGCCACCGTAATGCCATGATGTCATTGGCAGTAAACACCTGCACGTCATCACCACGAACACCTGTGTTGAGCCTGGGCATATGTTTACGATTAGAACGCACTGTGCCACACACATCTGTCTTGTTCACTCGCATGAAATCACTGAGTAATGGGCTTGTGTACCAGTTATCGGTATATAATGTATGGCCCTTACCAAGATAAGGTGCCATCATGTTTCTCGCTACGTCACCTGATATACCCAATAACATCTTGGTATCTTTCAATGTTTTACTACCCGTGTATACAACAATATCCAACACCAGGCCACTGTCACAATCACAGAGTACAAACAATTTTATACCAAAGCGGTTCCTCTTGCTCGGTATATACTGCTTGAATGACAGTCTACCTTTGAACAAAATCAAAGACTCGTCAATTACAAGATTCTTGAATGGATAAAAGTATATCCTGAACTTTTGTTTGAGATACATGAAAACATTTCTAATCTTGTATAACCTGTCACTTCTGTCAGGCCTGGTTTTGTCAGAGAAGTGCAACATACGTAACAGTAAGATAAACCTGTTCACTGGTATTATTTCACTGAAGGATGGGGTACAAATTAGCCGATCTGTGGACCAGTATGCTTTTATATTATGCTTATAGACGTGAGGCATAAGCATTATTGTTGCAAAAAGCAAATACATTTCTGCAACAGTCGTCTCTTTCCACCTGTGTAGTCTTGACTGTGGTGATAAGATCGTATTTGCCATGGTGTACTGAAAATACTTATTACTTTCCCTGACAATAATTTCCATCAATGGCTGGTCAAAGAATAATTCAAAGAATTCCAGTTCATTGGCCGTGGTTCCAAGGGGACAGGTAGGTAGAATTCCACTTTGCGAGTCATCAAAGTGGTGAGGGCTGGGAACAAAATTGGGATTTTGCTGCCAATCCCAGATACGGTTTGCTGGTGGATACTGGACATCATAGGCTGGTTGTACGGGTGGTTGTGGCGGGCTGGTGGGTGACGCTCCGCTTTGTCCTTGAACTGACGAGTCAGCAGTGTGGGTTCCCGCGTGGCACAGCGAGTCACGCATGGCGGTGCCACTACCACCACCAGCCCCACTAACACCATCCACTGATGTCTGTGGCCCATCCATGCCAAGTGTAGCCACATCATCCTCACTATCACTACCTAAAACGGGTGTAGGGCCACGGGATGTACTCCGGGATGTACTCCAGGATGTACTCCGTCCCCTGGGCACAGCATAGGGTACACTACCCGAGCGCATGCGGCGGCGGACATACCGACGCTTCACTGGTGAATATGTTTCCTCACTATCACTACTCGAATGATCGTCGAGCGCAATAAAATCACAATCCACGTCAGAATCATCGTCATTACTGAAGTCAGAGGCCAGGCCACGGGAAAATATTAGTTTTCTCTTACGTTTAGGAACACCCGACGGTGAGTCACGAGTGCCCACACCAGAGGTAGAAGGTCGAGGATCGTCGGGGTTTTCTGCACTATTATCGATATCCTGGTCATTATTTTCGGTCACTAACTTATCAAAGCCGTAGAATTCGTCTTCATTTCCACTTCCATCTGTGTCAGAACTATCAGACAGGAAGAGGAGAGTCCCAATTTTCCGGGGAGTGAGAGCTGACTTGCGACGAGGCATGGTGAACAAGGGTGACTGAGCCGGCGTTCCCACAATGCTATGCAGGCGCCTAGATTTTTTGTTTACGGCGCACACCCACGGCGCAGACCCATTCTCTCATATGTAGGCCTATGAGCGCTTTTGCACTAAATTTGACGGCGCTAGAATTTTGGCGTAGATCTACGGTTTGGACACTCACCGACCAGCCGTAGATCTACGGGACGGACCCTGAAAGGGTTAAATCTAAAATTCGTTAAATTATGGTCCGTTAAGTGAAGGTGTTACTGTGTGTGTAATACAGTGGTACCTCGGTATATGAACTTAATTTGTTCCAGAAGGTTGTTTGATTGCCGATACTGAACGAATTTGTTCCCATAAGGATTAATGTAAATTAGATTAATCTGTTTCAGACCCCCAAAAATACACTTATGAAAGCGCTTACATAAATACACTTACATAATTTGTTCAAGTTTTGAGCTGTTTGTATCCCGAGGTACCACTGTATGATGATAACAGTAATTAGGTTCCTTGCTCCTTGCTCCCTTGCCAGTAAATGTTAATGTCACCATTCCTGGGTAGTGGAGCACTGGAGTAGGCCCAACAGGCACTTCTTTGCTTAAATGCACCAGCCACTCTTCCACCTTAATCTTATGTACTACCCTCCTCCCCAATTATGTATTTGAGCACGTTACTGATTTTCAGATTCACTTGAGAAAGTTCACTACATGTGAACAGAAATATGATCCACCTTTGTATAGGTTCTGTTTTCTTGAGGCTCCTTGATGCTGGTTAAGAGGCCTTGTTCCAAGGATTTGTGCTTGTCCTCTCCTTCCATGGAGGATACCTGAGTGCTTCCCATTATCCCTGGTGCTCTATAAGATAAGATACTTTATATCAACATGGTACAATGTTTGTACAAAGGTGAATGATATTTAGGTGTGCATGCAGAAAACCCCTTAATATAGCAGAGCAATTTGGGCAGACTTAAGATTAATAGGCAATGGCAGTTGAGTGGTTTTACACATACAGTCACATAGTTGACTGTAAACGTAAATGCATGAGTTATAATGAATACAAGAGGATTTAATATCCTATTAGTACATGTTATATAGCTTCTTTCAAGTTTGAAGAATTACAGGTGTGATTATGATTATAGATAATGAGGAATCTTGCATATTAACATAAAGGTGACACAATCAGTGTTTTAATGGTTGAGAGGATTACAGATATTAAGGATGAGATTATACTGTTTTACATAGGTTTGTGACACTGAGAATGTGGATATGAAGTTTTCACATCGCATTTAGCTGATGTTCGGATATGTTAGGGAGAGGTGTTTACTACACTACAAATACAAATACAAAATTTATTTCTTTGTAAAAGTTACAATGTGTGATTACATTTTATAATTTGTTAGGTACAAAGAAAGCCACTATCATGCCGGGGCATTTCAAGCAGACTAAATTATGTGTTTTTCTGGAAAGGTGGGCTTGAGATAAAGCATAAGAATGTACTGTACAGGATTTCAGAAACAAGTAGCCACTGTTCATGCTGTATATACAATGTTTTGCAAATATATGTTATGATAGAGGGGAACGTATGAGAGTATAGTTATACCGATGCTCTTATGTGGGTGTAAAGCATGGGTGGTGAATGTTGCAACAAAGAGAAGGCTGGAGGCAGTGGATAAGTTGTGTTTGAGGACAATGTGTGGTGTGAATATAATGCAGAGAATTCGTAGTTTGGAAATTAGAAGGTGTGGGATTACCAAAACTATTATCCAGAGGGCTGAAGAAGGGTTGTTGAGCAAAATAAAATAACTTTGAGAGTGTATAAATCTGTAGTGGAGGGAAGGCGGGGGTAAGGGTTGGCCTAGGAAAAGTTGGAGGTAAGGGGTAAAGTTTTTTTGTGCAGGGGGAAAGTTGGAGGGAGGGGGTAAATTTTTTTTTGTGCAAGGGGCTTGGACTTCCAGGAAGAATGTGTGAGTGTGTTAGATAGGAATGAATGGAGACAAATAGTTTTTAGGACTTGACGTACTGTTGAAGTGTGAACAAGGTAATATTTATTTAGGGATTCAGGGAAACTGGCAGGCTGGACTTGAGTCCTGGAGATGGGAAGTACAGTGGACCCCCGGTTAACGATATTTTTTCACTCCATAAGTATGTTCAGGTGCCAGTACTGACCGAATTTATTCCCATAAGGAATATTGTGAAGTAGATTAGTCCATTTCAGACCCCCAAACATACACGTACAAATGCACTTACATAAATACACTTACATAATTGGTCGCATTCGGAGGTAATCGTTATGCGGGGGTCCACTGTACTGTGCCTGCACTCTGAAGGAGGGATGTTAATGTTGCAGTTTTATAATTGTAGTGTAAGCATGCCTCTGGCAAGACAGTGATGGAGTGAATAATGATGAAAGTTTTTGTTTTTTGGGCCACCCTACCTTAGTGGGAAATGGCCGATGTGTTAATAAAAAAAAATTGTATAGTATTATTCCAGATGTTTTAAGTTTTAGACAAATAGGATGGCATGATTAATATCATGAAAGTTATTGTATGCTTTTTCTCTATATTTACATAAAAGTGTTGTGCTAAGAGTCACTTTTAATAACTTGTATTGTCATTACTTGCCACATAATTTTGTATTTTCCAGATACATTTACAATATAATCAAATTAACCATTTTTCATTTCAATTTGATTGTATCTTTCACTGCATATACAGGTAAAAATGGAGGGGGAAGCTCTAAAGATTTTTAAAGAAGAGGAGGACTTGGAGGAACCAGTGCCTGTACAAGAGCTAAAAATATTGGAAGAGGAAACCAGGATTGCTAGTTCTGTCTATCGACATGTGGTACATCAGCAAGCAGTGGAGGAGGTGGCAGAAGCTGCAGGTATGTAAAAAAAACGTATCAGGATGTGAGTTTCCTGGCAGACCTGGGATAAATCTTCTGTATTTTCCACTTGTATTAAAAGTAGATCATTCATGACATTACCATTGTGAGTTATAATTGTTCTGGTAGTTGTTTTCCTACTACAGAATTATATACAGTGCTCTTATAAAGAGTCACTTGGTGATATGAACAGGATTAAGAGGATTCAAGAAGTTAGATCTCAGGTCCAGTTCCTTAGATCACAAGTCCTTCACCAGCATCAAGGAATCTGCTTGAGGGGAAATTTGAATAAAACCTTTGAAAAATTAGTCCATTACCCTTTACCAGGCCTGGTAAAGGGTTAAGCTAGTTATCCAAGGAGCTAGGTGTGGGGGTTAGGAAAACTACAGTTTTCCCTAGCTTCCTATTTTAAGGTCTTGGGTTTTAGAGTAGTAGTATCTTCTTTAATCCAGCATTATTTATTTGTTGACACGTGGGTTTCTTCACAGTAACTTGAGATCGTGGCAAAACATTTCTCATTGTATGTTAACTCTTATTTTCACATTCTGGTTTGATTTTCTCTAATATTTTCTTTTCAGATTCTTTAGAACTGTCACTCACTGATAACGAATTGCATACTAAATATCATTTATTGAGTTAGAAGGAATTTGTTTATGAATCTCAGCAGTATGAGAGGTATGGGCGAGTCCTTAAACGTACTGTCCCAGTTTACCTAGCAGAAAATAGATTAACTAGTAATCAGCAATTGTGGATTGCATCCTAGGAAAAAACCTTGGGAAGAGTAGAAAAATACGTCATTGGTTACCTTTTGTTGGGTTTTCTTGGCATATTAACCTCCAGAGTTGATGACAATTACAAGAAAGTTGCCTTCTCGATATTTTCAACCAAATTACTATGGATTTACAACACACATGGTGAAGGATCACCAGTAATGTATTATTGATATTTGCCTTTTACCATTGTTTCTTTTTATATCTTAACTATGAACCAAATTGCTGTGGAAGCTTACATTGTGAGGAGTATCAGAGGACTCTATAAGTGCCTGAGAGAACTTAGAGATTTAAGTTCTCTCATTGTATTATTTTAGTCTTCTAAATCTTCATAGAAGATTTCCCTTGTACATTAACCCTAAAGGGTTAATAATGCATGATAACCAAGACTACTGCGCAATTTGTTATTTTCAGTTAGGTTCCTCGATCCTCTTTTGGATGTGACCCACAGCAGACTACTAATTTAATGCTGGGTGAACAGGGGAAGTGGATGTAAGTGGACTTGCTCATATGTTGAAGTTTCTCTATGTCGTTACTGATGTCAGTTATTGAAACAACTGAGAAACAAAGGGCTAGCACTCTGCGTATTTTCATTACAAGTACAGTACTGCATATGTTGTTCACTTTTTTTTTTTTTTTGCCTTAGCATAATTTGCATTTCCTTAATTTCCCAGCACTCCATCCAAGGCAGGAGTTCCTGGTCAGGGCAAAGGAGGAGCCAGGGACATCTCCATCAGGTTTACCACTTGTACAGAGATTCCCATCTCTGCCCCACAGTGCAGGTAAGCTATCTGCCCTTGGCTGGGAGAGATGCAATGATTTGTTTGTAACCAGTTTGCTACAGGGGATGCTGCACTAACATATGTGCTGTGTTTTCCATATTCAACTTAAAAAGAGTTGTTTGTAACCCTGAGCATATTATCATTTAGGAAACAATGGTACAGGTGGGACCCACTTTACAGTGTTTTGCTAATGCAGCGGTTTTCATTTATACCCATTCCTCATTTATTCATTATTATAATCAAAAAGAACCACTAAACCTACAAGGGTCATACAGCCCTCATTTATTCAGACTTCCTATTAAATATATTCACAACTCACTATAAGCTAAGGAAAAAATATTTTAAGCTAAGTAATGGGTGTACTATATATGCATATTTTAGGCCTAGCTCTTTTCCTCACCTAATATATGATAGTGTAAACAAGTTATCAGACTTTTATATGCATTTGAAAGTGAAAAAAAGGCTGTTTCACTTTTACAAGGATTTTCACTTTAAAGCAGTAGCCCAGAACCTAACCTGTTATATAAGCAGGGCCCTCCTGTACAAAGGATAATTACTGTGCCATGTATTTGTAATTACAATAAACCTTTATAAAGCAATTTGGTTGAAAGTGCTAATCATTGTAACTTGGGCATTCATAAGTTAGATTTTTTATTTGTGTAAGGATTTTGATGTAGTTGACCAACTACATCAAAATCCTTACACAAATAAAAAATCTAACTGCAGTATTCTTCTTCACAAACTTAATCACTACAGACTTAGAGGGTACACATGCAGCTACAATAATTATTTATGAATTGCTCCATGTAGTAGGTTGGTAGACAACAACCGCCCAAAGGGGTACTACAGTCCTGCCAAGTGAGTGTAAAACAGAAGCCTATAATTGTTTTTCATGTTGGTAAGATTCCTGGTGTCTTTTTTTCTGTTTATAAACATGCAAGATTTCAGGTACATCTTGCTACTTCTACTTAGACTTAGGTCACACTACACATACATGTACAAGCATATATATATACACACACACCCCTCTGGGTTTTTTGCTATTTTCTTTCAAGTTCTTGTTGTTGTTTATTTCCTCTTATCTCCATGGGGAAGTGGAACAGAATTCTTCCTCCGTAATCCGTGCGTGTTGTAAGAGGCGACTAAAATGCCAGGAGCAAGGGGCTAGTAACCCGTTATCCTGTATAATTTTTTTTTTAACAAGTCGGCCGTCTCCCACCTAGGCAGGGTGACCCAAAAAGAAAGAAAATCCCCAAAAAGAAAATACTTTCATCATCATTCAACACTTTCACCACACTCGCACATTAACACTGTTTTTGCAGAGGTGCTCAGAATACAACATTCTAGAAGCATACACATATAAAGATACACAACATATCCCTCCAAACTGCCAATATCCCAAACCCCTCCTTTAAAGTGCAGGCATTGTACTTCCCATTTCCAGGACTCAAGTCCGACTATATGAAAATAACCGGTTTCCCTGAATCCCTTCACTAAATATTACCCTGCTCACACTCCAACAGATCGTCAGGTCCCAAGTACCATTCGTCTCCATTCACTCCTATCTAACACGCTCACGCACGCTTGCTGGAAGTCCAAGCCCCTTGCCCACAAAACCTCCTTTACCCCCTCTCTCCAACCCTTTCGAGGACGACCCCTACCCCGCCTTCCTTCCCCTATAGATTTATATGCTTTCCATGTCATTCTACTTTGATCCATTCTCTCTAAATGACCAAACCACCTCAACAACCCCTCTTCTGCCCTCTGACTAATACTTTTATTAACTCCACACCTTCTCCTAATTTCCACACTCCGAATTTTCTGCATAATATTTACACCACACATTGCCCTTAAACAGGACATCTCCACTGCCTCCAACCGTCTCCTCGCTGCTGCATTTACCACCCAAGCTTCACACGCATATAAGAGTATTGGTACTACTATACTTTCATACATTCCCTTCTTTGCCTCCATAGATAACGTTTTTTGACTCCACATATACCTCAATGCACCACTCACCTTTTTTCCCTCATCAATTCTATGATTAACCTCATCCTTCATAAATCCATCCGCTGACACGTCAACTCCCAACTATCTGAAAACATTCACTTCTTCCATACTCCTCCTCCCCAATTTGATATCCAATTTTTCTTTATCTAAATCATTTGACACCCTCATCACCTTACTCTTTTCTATGTTCACTTTCAACTTTCTACCTTTACACACATTCCCAAACTCATCCACTAACCTTTGCAATTTTTCTTTAGAATCTCCCATAAGCACAGTATCATCAGCAAAAAGTAACTGTGTCAATTCCCATTTTGAATTTGATTCCCCAAAATTTAATCCCACCCCTCTCCCGAACACCCTAGCATTTACTTCCTTTACAACCCTATCTATAAATATATTAAACAACCATGGTGACATTACACATCCCTGTCTAAGACCTACTTTTACCGGGAAGTAGTCTCCCTCTCTTCTACACACCCTAACCTGAGCCTCGCTATCCTCATAAAATCTCTTTACAGCATTTAATAACTTACCACCTATTCCATATACTTGCAACATCTGCCACATTGCTCCTCTATCCACTCTATCATATGCCTTTTCTAAATCCATAAATGCAATAAAAACTTACCTATCTTTATCTAAATACTGTTCACATATATGCTTCAATGTAAACACCTGATCTACACATCCCCTACCCACTCTGAAACCTCCTTGCTCATCCGCAATCCTACATTCTGTCTTACCTCTAATTCTTTCAATTATAACCCTACCGTACACTTTTCCTGGTATACTCAGTAAGCTTATTCCTCTATAATTTTTACAGTCTCTTTTGTCCCCTTTCCCTTTATATAAAGGGACTATACATGCTCTCCGCCAATCCCTAGGTACCTTCCCCTCTTTCATACATTTATTAAACAAAAGTACCAACCACTCCAACACTATATCCCCCCCTGCTTTTAACATTTGTCATGATCCCATCAGTTCCAGCTGCTTTACCCCCTTTCGTTTTACGTAATGCCTCACGTACCTCCCCCACACTTAGATTCTGCTCTTCTTCACTCCTAAAAGATGGTATACCTCCCTGAGCAGTGCATGAAATTACTGCCTCTGTTTCTTCCTTAACATTTAAAAGTTCCTCAAAATATTCTCGCCATCTACCCAATACCTCCATCTCCCCATCTACTAACTCCCCTACTCTGTTTTTAACTGACAAATCCATATTTTCCGTAGGCTTTCTTAACTTGTTTAACTCACTCCAAAATTTTTTCTTATTTTCATTAAAATTTCTTGACAGTGCCTCTCCCACTCTATCATCTGCTCTCCTTTTGCACTCTCTCACCACTCTTTTTACCTTTCTTTTACTCTCCATATACTCTGCTCTTCTTATAACACTTCTGCTTTGTAAAAACCTCTCATAAGCTACCTTTTTCTCTTTTATCACACCCTTTACTTCATCATTCCACCAATCACTCCTCTTTCCTCCTGCCCCCACCCTCCTATAACCACAAACTTCTGCCCCACATTCTGCATTTTTAAAACTATTCCAACCCTCTTCAACCCCCCCACTACTCATCTTTGCACTTGCCCACCTTTCTGCCAATAGTCGCTTATATCTCACCCGAACTTCCTCCTCCCTTAGTTTATACACTTTCACCTCCCTCTTACTTGTTGTTGCCACCTTCCTCTTTTCCCATCTACCTCTTACTCTATATATATATATATATATATATATATATATATATATATATATATATATATATATATATATATATATATATATATATATATATATATATATATATAAATATATATATATATATATATATATATATATAAATATATATATATATATATATATATATATATATATAAATATATATATATATATATATATATATATATAAATATATATATATAAATATATATATATATATATATATATATATATATATATATATATATATATTATATATATATATATATATATATATATATTTATATATATATATATATATATTTATATATATATATTTATATATATATATATATATATATATATTTATATATATATATATATATATATATATATATATATTTATATATATATATATATTTATATATATATATATATATATATATATATATATATTTATATATATATATATATATATATATATATATATATATATATTTATATATATACATGTATATATATATATATATATATATATATATATATATATATATATATATATATATATATATATATATATATATATATATATATATATATATATATATATATATATATATAATTTTTTTTTTTTTTTTTTTTTTTTTTTTTTCTTCAACAAGTCGGCCGTCTCCCACCGAGGCAGGGTGACCCAAAAAAGAAAGAAAATTCCCAAAAAGAAAATACTTTCATCATCATTCAACACTTTCACCACACTCGCACATTATCACTGTTTTTGCAGAGGTGCTCAGAATACAACAGTCTAGAAGCATACACATATAAAGATACACAACATATCCCTCCAAACTGCCAATATCCCAAACCCCTCCTTTAAAGTGCAGGCATTGTGTGTGTGTATATATATATATATGTATGTATATGCAAAACAACCACTCTGAAAGAATAGAGAAATTCCAAGCGCTTTCGTGACTACTCACATTATCAAGGAACTATGAAAGTAAAGCATCCAAGGAAGGTATATAAGGGGTCTGGCCAACACCTCACTATCAGATCCCACAACGGTTAAACACCTGACGCGCGCCGGTCCAACTGGACAGGTCCTTTGCACAACCCACCAACAAACTATTCTACCCAAGAAAATTTTTAAAATTATTACTTGTCCAGTGTATTATTAAATTCTTCCCAAATTCTATTAATTATAAATGGATCTAATTTATATAAACCAAAGGAAATACTCATATTATTGTCAAAACTACTTTTTATGAAACAAGATTCAATTATATTCCTGTCGACCATGGACTTGCTTGATACTACTTTCTCAACTTTTTGAAAATCAATTGGATGGTTAAAATCTCTTACATGAATAAATAGAGCATTGGAATCTTGTCCAGTTCTAATGCTATATTTATGTTGTTTTAATCTTAGTTCGAGATTTTTACCAGTTTGACCGTAATAAACTTTATCGCAAATTTTACAAGGAATCTTATAGACACATCCATCAGCATTTTTGGGGGAATTCTTTATCAGAAGTTTTTTTACTGTATCAAGATTTTTTAATACAACTTTATTATTAAAAGTCTTAAGAAGAGAAGGCATATCTACCAAGTTTTCATGGTAAGGGAGGACCAACATATTTTTAGTTGAATAAGGCTGGTTGTCCCTTTTTGGATTGTAAAAAGTATTTCTAGCAACTTTAAAAGATTTATCAATTACATTTCTTGGGTATTTTAAATCATTACCTATTTCATAAATTTTGGATATTTCCTCATCTATGAACTCAGGACTACAAATTCGTAAAGCTCTCAAAAACATTGATGAGAAAACAGACAGTTTGACTCTATCTTGATGCGAAGAATAATAGTGGACATAGGAACAGTTATTTGTAGGTTTTCTGTAAATTTTAAATTTGAATTCATTATTACCCTTAATAATTAAAACATCTAGAAAAGGCAATGAGTTATTTTCTTAAAACTCAACAGTAAAGTTTATAGAATGGGCTAAGCTATTTAATTTTCCAAGGAAATGGTGTATATCTACATTTTTGGGCATAAGACACAAAATATCATCAACATATCTGAACCATTTAGCTCTATTAGGGAGGATTGTGTTAACCAACCTTGTTTCAAAAAATTCCATGTATAGGTTACTAAGAAGAGGTGAAAGAGGATTTCCCATTGCCATACCAAACTTCTGAGTGTAAAACTTATCATTAAATACAAATTTTGCATCAACAATGCAAAGTTTAATAAGTTTAATGATAGTAGGAACTGGCAATGGTAAATCATAGTTAACGAGTTCTTCAGATAAGAAACTTAATAAATCATCAACAGGAACTTTCGTAAACAAGGAAGTAACATCAAAAGTAACCATGTTAAAATGATTTAAGTCAGTCAAGGAGCTTAATTTATCAACTAAGTCTATGTTGTTTTTAACATTAAAGTTAGAAATTTTGCCAACAATAGGGCTCAAAATATCAACAAGCCAGTTGGGCCGGCGCGCGTCAGGTGTTTAACCGTTGTGGGATCTGATAGTGAGGTGTTGGCCAGACCCCTTATATACCTTCCTTGGATGCTTTACTTTCATAGTTCCTTGATAATGTGAGTAGTCACGAAGGCGCTTGGAATTTTTCTATTCTTTCAGAGTGGTTGTTTTGCATATTCTGAAATCACCTGTTTACTGTGATCTTATTGCATGTATGTATGTATGTATGTATGTATATGTGTGTGTGTATATATATATATATATATATATATATATATATATATATATTTTTTTTTTTTATTTTTATTATCACACCGGCCGATTCCCACCAAGGCAGGGTGGCCCGAAAAAGAAAAACTTTCACCATCATTCACTCCATCACTGTCTTGCCAGAAGGGTGCTTTACACTACAGTTTTTAAACTGCAACATTAACACCCCTCCTTCAGAGTGCAGGCACTGTACTTCCCATCTCCAGGACTCAAGTCCGGCCTGCCGGTTTCCCTGAATCCCTTCATAAATGTTACTTTGCTCACACTCCAACAGCACGTCAAGTATTAAAAACCATTTGTCTCCATTCACTCCTATCAAACACGCTCACGCACGCCTGCTGGAAGTCCAAGCCCCTCGCACACAAAACCTCCTTTACCCCCTCCCTCCAACCCTTCCTAGGCCGACCCCTACCCCGCCTTCCTTCCACTACAGACTGATACACTCTTGAAGTCATTCTGTTTCGCTCCATTCTCTCTACATGTCCGAACCACCTCAACAACCCTTCCTCAGCCCTCTGGACAACAGTTTTGGTAATCCCGCACCTCCTCCTAACTTCCAAACTACGAATTCTCTGCATTATATTCACACCACACATTGCCCTCAGACATGACATCTCCACTGCCTCCAGCCTTCTCCTCGCTGCAACATTCATCACCCACGCTTCACACCCATATAAGAGCGTTGGTAAAACTATACTCTCATACATTCCCCTCTTTGCCTCCAAGGACAAAGTTCTTTGTCTCCACAGACTCCTAAGTGCACCACTCACTCTTTTTCCCTCATCAATTCTATGATTCACCTCATCTTTCATAGACCCATCCGCTGACACGTCCACTCCCAAATATCTGAATACGTTCACCTCCTCCATACTCTCTCCCTCCAATCTGATATTCAATCTTTCATCACCTAATCTTTTTGTTATCCTCATAACCTTACTCTTTCCTGTATTCACCTTTAATTTTCTTCTTTTGCACACCCTACCAAATTCATCCACCAATCTCTGCAACTTCTCTTCCGAATCTCCCAAGAGCACAGTGTCATCGGCAAAGAGCAGCTGTGACAACTCCCACTTTGTGTGTGATTCTTTATCTTTTAACTCCACGCCTCTTGCCAAGACCCTCGCATTTACTTCTCTTTCAACCCCATCTATAAATATATTAAACAACCACGGTGACATCACACATCCTTGTCTAAGGCCTACTTTTACTGGGAAAAAATTTCCCTCTTTCCTACATACTCTAACTTGAGCCTCACTATCCTCGTAAAAACTCTTCACTGCTTCCAGTAACCTACCTCCTACACCATACACTTGCAACATCTGCCACATTGCCCCCCTATCCACCCTGTCATACGCCTTTTCCAAATCCATAAATGCCACAAAGACCTCTTTAGCCTTATCTAAATACTGTTCACTTATATGTTTCACTGTAAACACCTGGTCCACACACCCCCTACCTTTCCTAAAGCCTCCTTGTTCATCTGCTATCCTATTCTCCGTCTTACTCTTAATTCTTTCAATTATAACTCTACCATACACTTTACCAGGTACACTCAACAGACTTATCCCACTATAATTTTTGCACTCTCTTTTATCCCCTTTGCCTTTATACAAAGGAACTATGCATGCTCTCTGCCAATCCCTAGGTACCTTACCCTCTTCCATACATTTATTAAATAATTGCACCAACCACTCCAAAACTATATCCCCACCTGCTTTTAACATTTCTATCTTTATCCCATCAATCCCGGCTGCCTTACCCCCTTTCATTTTACCTACTGCCTCACGAACTTCCCCCACACTCACAACTGGCTCTTCCTCACTCCTACAAGATGTTATTCCTCCTTGCCCTATACACGAAATCACAGCTTCCCTATCTTCATCAACATTTAACAATTCCTCAAAATATTCCTTCCATCTTCCCAATACCTCTACCTCTCCATTTAATAACTCTCCTCTCCTATTTTTAACTGACAAATCCATTTGTTCTCTAGGCTTTCTTAACTTGTTAATCTCACTCCAAAACTTTTTCTTATTTTCAACAAAATTTGTTGATAACATCTCACCCACTCTCTCATTTGCTCTCTTTTTACATTGCTTCACCACTCTCTTAACTTCTCTCTTTTTCTCCATATACTCTTCCCTCCTTGCATCACTTCTACTTTGTAAAAACTTCTCATATGCTAACTTTTTCTCCCTTACTACTCTCTTTACATCATCATTCCACCAATCGCTCCTCTTCCCTCCTGCACCCACTTTCCTGTAACCACAAACTTCTGCTGAACACTCTAACACTACATTTTTAAACCTACCCCATACCTCTTCGACCCCATTGCCTATGCTCTCATTAGCCCATCTATCCTCCAATAGCTGTTTATATCTTACCCTAACTGCCTCCTCTTTTAGTTTATAAACCTTCACCTCTCTCTTCCCTGATGCTTCTATTCTCCTTGTATCCCATCTACCTTTTACTCTCAGTGTAGCTACAACTAGAAAGTGATCTGATATATCTGTGGCCCCTCTATAAACATGTACATCCTGAAGTCTACTCAACAGTCTTTTATCTACCAATACATAATCCAACAAACTACTGTCATTTCGCCCTACATCATATCGTGTATACTTATTTATCCTCTTTTTCTTAAAATATGTATTACCTATAACTAAACCCCTTTCTATACAAAGTTCAATCAAAGGGCTCCCATTATCATTTACACCTGGCACCCCAAACTTACCTACCACACCCTCTCTAAAAGTTTCTCCTACTTTAGCATTCAAGTCCCCTACCACAATTACTCTCTCACTTGGTTCAAAGGCTCCTATACATTCACTTAACATCTCCCAAAATCTCTCTCTCTCCTCTGCATTCCTCTCTTCTCCAGGTGCATACACGCTTATTATGACCCACTTCTCGCATCCAACCTTTACTTTAATCCACATAATTCTTGAATTTACACATTCATATTCTCTTTTCTCCTTCCATAACTGATCATTTAACATTACTGCTACCCCTTCCTTTGCTCTAACTCTCTCAGATACTCCAGATTTAATCCCATTTATTTCCCCCCACTGAAACTCTCCTACCCCCTTCAGCTTTGTTTCGCTTAGGGCCAGGACATCCAACTTCTTTTCATTCATAACATCAGCAATCATCTGTTTCTTGTCATCCGCACTACATCCACGCACATTTAAGCAACCCAGTTTTATAAAGTTTTTCTTCTTCTCTTTTTTAGTAATTGTATACAGGAGAAGGGGTTACTAGCCCATTGCTCCCGGCATTTTAGTCGCCTCATACGACACGCATGGCTTACGGAGGAAAGATTCTTTTCCACTTCCCCATGGACAATAGAAGAAATAAAAAAGAACAAGAGCTATTTAGAAAAAGGAGAAAAACCTAGATGTATGTATATATATATATATATATATATACACATATATACATATATACATATATATATATATATATATATATATATATATATATGATGATGATGAAAGTATTTTCTTTTTGGGGATTTTCTTTCTTTTTTGGGTCACCCTGCCTTGGTGGGAGACGGCCGACTTGTTGAAAAAAAAAAAAAAAATATACATATATATATATATATAATAAATTTGGTAGGGTGTGCAAAAGAAGAAAATTAAAAGTGAATAAAGGAAAGAGTAAGGTTATTAGGATAACAAAAAGATTAGGTGATGAAAGATTGGATATCAGATTGGAGGGAGAGAGTATGATGGAGGTGAATGTATTCAGATATTTGGGAGTGGACGTGTCAGTGGATGGGTCTATGAAAGATGAGGTGAATCATAGAATTGATGAGGGGAAAAAGGTGAGTGGTGCACTTAGGAGTCTGTGGAGACAAAGAACTTTGTCCTTGGAGGCAAAGAGGGGAATGTATGAGAGTATAGTTTTACCAACGCTCTTATATGGGTGTGAAGCATGGGTGATGAATGTTGCAGCGAGGAGAAGGCTGGAGGCAGTGGAGATGTCATGTCTGAGGGCAATGTGTGGTGTGAATATAATGCAGAGAATTCGTAGTTTGGAAGTTAGGAGGAGGTGCGGGATTACCAAAACTGTTGTCCAGAGGGCTGAGGAAGGGTTGTTGAGGTGGTTCGGACATGTAGAGAGAATGGAGCGAAACAGAGTGACTTCAAGGGTGTATCAGTCTGTAGTGGAAGGAAGGCAGGGTAGGGGTCGGCCTAGGAAAGGTTGGAGGGAGGGGGTAAAGGAGGTTTTGTGTGCGAGGGGCTTGGACTTCCAGCAGGCATGCGTGAGCGTGTTTGATAGGAGTGAATGGAGACAAATGGTTTTTAATACTTGACGTGCTGTTGGAGTGTGAGCAAAGTAACATTTATGAAGGGGTTCAGGGAAACCGGCAGGCCGGACTTGAGTCCTGGAGATGGGAAGTACAGTGCCTGCACTCTGAAGGAGGGGTGTTAATATTGCAGTTTAAAAACTGTAGTGTAAAGCACCCTTCTGGCAAGACAGTGATGGAGTGAATGATGGTGAAAGTTTTTCTTTTTCGGGCCACCCTGCCTTGGTGGGAATTGGCCAGTGTGATGATAAAAAAAAAATAATAATAAATAAATATATAAATATATATATAAATATATATGTAAATTATATATATATATATATATATATATATATATATATATATATATATATATATATATATATATATATATATAATATATATATATATAATATATATATATATATATATAATATATATATATATATATATATATATATATATATATATATATATATATATATATATATATAATATAATATATATATATATATATATATATATATATATATATATATATATATATATATATATATATATATATATATATATATATATATATATATATATATATATATATATATATATATATATATATATATATATATATATATATATATATATATATATATATATATATTATATATACAGTGGACCCCCTGTTAACGATATTTTTCTCCCAGAAGTATGTTTAGGTGCCAGTACTGACCGAATTTGTTCCCATAAGAAATATTGTGAAGTAGATTAGTCCATTTCCAGACCCCCAAACATACACATACAAACGCACTTACATAAATACACCTACATAATTGGTCACATTCGGAGGTAATCGTTATGGGGGCACTGGGGTCCACTGTATATATATATATAATATATATATATATAATATATATATATATATAATATATATATATATATATATATATATATATATATATATATATATATATATATATATATATATATATATATATATATATATATATATATATATATTATATATTTTCATATAGTCGGACTTGAGTCCTGGAAATGGGAAGTACAATGCCTGCACTTTAACCCTTTGAGGGTCGACAGGCCCTCTCCAAACTCGTTCTCAGGGTCGGCCAAATTTAAAAAAAAAATTATTTTCTCTTATGAAAAGATAGAGAATCTTTTCCCGATCATAACGACACCAAAAGTTTGAAATTTGATAGAAAACTTGACGGAATTATGCTCTCAGTTAGCTGGTCTCAGGCGATGTTTACGGATCGGCGATTTTGCCCACTTTGAGCCCCATTTTCGGCCAATTTCACTGTACTAGTCGACAAAAACATGAATATTTCTGCTAGAACTCCATTTTTTCTATCGAATGGGTGCAAGAAACCACCCATTTATAAATTCAACTATCCAGTACAGTGGTCAGAATTTAGCAATTTTGCCAATTTCACAAACAAATTTCAAAAGATGCCAATTTCGGAATAGGGTCCAGAATAAACAAGAAAGACATTCCTGGCACTAAAATGACATTTCCTCTAGTCATTAGTCACGTCTCGGCCCCTCTTATATTCTTTTGCTTTCCACTTTGAATTTTTATTCTCACAAAAAATATAAGATTTACTGTTATGCAGACTACTGCATTAGTGTAAAAATGGTATAAATATTATTGGTGCACTTGTGAAAGAATATTAGACTCACCAGTTGGACGTGTATTGCACGCTTACGACGATTGTTTACTTTTGAAGTTTGGTAAAAATCGAACATTTCTGCTACTTTGAGCTCAATTTCAAGGCACCTTTCATTGGAAAACCAGTCAAAATCATGTCAATTTCAGTAATATGTCTTCCATTCTATAAAATGAGACCAAGAAAACTAGAATACAACAATAAATACCATACGAAAATACACTGCAAAGTCGCTGATTTATTAAAAAAAAAATGGAAAAAGTTTTTTTTTTCTCATTATGCACTGTGTGCTGCAGGATTTTTTAGACTGTGCACACTGACCACATAGACCCATTCTTTCATATGAAGGCCTACCAGCTTTCTCCCACTAGATTTGAGGTCGCTAGAATTTATGAGTACTAGTACGTCAAAAACCCTACACGTAAGGCGTACTAGTACGGCGAAAACCCTCAAAGGGTTAAAGGAGGGGTTTGGGATATTGGCAGTTTGGAGGGATATGTTGTGTATCTCTATATGATATGCTTCTAAACTGTTGTATTCTGAGCACCTCTGCAAAAGCAGTGATTATGTGTGAGTGTGGTAGAAAGTGTTAAATGATGATGAAAGTATTTTCTTTTTGGGGATTTTCTTTCTTTTTTTTTTTTTTGGGTCACCTGCCTCGGTGGGAGATGGCCGACTTGTTGATATACATATATATATATATATATATATATATATATATATATATATATATATATATATATATATATATATATATATATATATATATATATATATATATATATATATATATATATATATATATATATATATATATATATATATATATATATATATATATATATATATATATATATATATATATATATATATATATATATATATATATATTTATATATATATATACATATATTTATATATGTATATATATATATATATATATATATATATTTATATATATATATATATATATATATATATATATAATATATATATATATAATATATCTATATATAATATATATATCTATAATATATATATATATATATATATATATATATATATATATATATATATATATATATATATATATATATATATATATATATATATATATATATATATATATATATATATATATATATATATATATATATATATATATATATATGCAAAACAACCACTCTGAAAGAATAGAGAAATTCCAAGCGCTTTCGTGACTACTCACATTATCAAGGAACTATGAAAGTAAAGCATCCAAGGAAGCTATATAAGGGGTCTGGTCGGCACCTCACTATCAGATCCCACAACGGTTTAAACACGTGACGCGCAGCGAGCCAACTTGGAAAGGTCCTTGGCACAACTCACCCCACAAACTATTCTACCCAAGAAATAAGAAATTTTAAAGATTATTTGTCCAGTGTATTATTAAATTCTTCCCAAATTCTATTAATTATAAATGGATCTAATTTATATAAACCAAAGGAAATATTCATATTATTGTCAAAACTGCTTTTTATGAAACAAGATTCAATTATATTCCTGTCGACCATGGACCTGTTTACTGTGATCTTATTGCATATATATATATATATATATTTATATATATATATATATATTTATATATATATGTATATATATATATATATATGTATATATATATATATATAATCGCTATGCGATGCATAACGATGGCATCGCATAGCGATTTTTCCGCATAACGATTACTTTTATCGCAAAATTTTTGCCGCGCATACCGATTAAAAACCCGCATACCGATTTTCGTCCGAGACGCGTCCAATGTGCCCTCAGCCAGCCTCACATGTGCCGCTCCGTCCCATTGTTTACCAGCCAGCCTCCGCGGTAACATCCAAGCATACACTCGGAATATTTCGTATTATTACAGTATTTTCGGTGCTGTTTCTGGAAAATAAGTGACCATGGGCCCCAAGAAAGCTTCTAGTGCCAACCCTGTGGTAAAAAGGGTGAGAATTAGTATGGAAATTAAGAAAGATTTTGAAGGGTTTGGGGCTAACCCTGAGAAGCCTATGCCAGTTGTGGAATCCATTGTGCCTACTTCAAAGATTAAGGAAATGTGTGCAGAGTGGGTTGAACTGCAAACCTTTATAGATGAAAATCACCCTGACACAGCTGTTGCAAGCCGTGCTTGTGACTATTTCAATGACAATGTTATGGCCCATTTTAGGAAAGTCTTGAAGGAACGGGAGGTACAGAGCTCTATGGACAGATTTGTTGTGCGACAGAGGTCCAGTGACTCTCAAGCTGGTCCTAGTGGCATTAAAAGAAGAAGGGAAGTAACCCCAGAAAAGGACTTGCTACCTCAAGTCCTAATGGAAGGGGATTCCCCTTCTAAACAGTAAGAAGATAATGCTCTCCCCTCCTCCCATCCCATCAATCATCACCAGATCTTCAATAAAAGTAAGTGTCATGTAATTGTGCATGCCTTTTTCAGTTTGTGTGTATTAAAATTAACATTTCATGTGGTAAAAAAAAATTTTTTTCATACTTTTGGGCGTCTTGCACGGATTAATTTTATTTCCATTATTTCTTATGGGGAAAATTCATTCGCATAACGATTATTTCGCATAACGATGAGCCCTCTTGCACGGATTAAAATCGTTAACCGGGGGTCCACTGTATATATATACGTATATATTATATATATATATATATATATAATGTATATTTTTTTTTTTTTTTTTTTTCAACAAGTCGGCCGTCTCCCACCGAGGCAGGGTGACCCAAAAAAGAAAGAAAATCCCCAAAAAGAAAATACTTTCATAATCATTCAACACTTTCACCACACTCACACATTATCACTGTTTTTGCAGAGGTGCTCAGAATACAACAGTCTAGAAGCATACACATATAAAGATACACAACATATCCCTCCAAACTGCCAATATCCCAAACCCCTCCTTTAAAGTGCAGGCATTGTACTTCCCATTTCCAGGACTCAAGTCCGACTATATGAAAATAACCGGTTTCCCTGAATCCCTTCACTAAATATTACCCTGCTCACACTCCAACAGATCGTCAGGTCCCAAGTACCATTCGTCTCCATTCACTCCTATCTAACACGCTCACGCACGCTTGCTGGAAGTCCAAGCCCCTCGCCCACAAAACCTCCTTTACCCCCTCTCTCCAACCCTTTCGAGGACGACCCCTACCCCGCCTTCCTTCCCCTATAGATTTGTATGCTTTCCATGTCATTCTACTTTGATCCATTCTCTCTAAATGACCAAACCACCTCAACAACCCCTCTTCTGCCCTCTGACTAATACTTTTATTAACTCCACACCTTCTCCTAATTTCCACACTCCGAATTTTCTGCATAATATTTACACCACACATTGCCCTTAAACAGGACATCTCCACTGCCTCCAACCGTCTCCTCGCTGCTGCATTTACCACCCAAGCTTCGCACCCATATAAAAGTGTTGGTACTACTATACTTTCATACATTCCCTTCTTTGCCTCCATAGATAACGTTTTTTGACTCCACATATACCTCAACGCACCACTCACCTTTTTTCCCTCATCAATTCTATGATTAACCTCATCCTTCATAAATCCATCCGCCGACACGTCAACTCCCAAGTATCTGAAAACATTCACTTCTTCCATACTCCTCCTCCCCAATTTGATATCCAATTTTTCTTTATCTAAATCATTTGACACCCTCATCACCTTACTCTTTTCTATGTTCACTTTCAGCTTTCTACCTTTACACACATTCCCAAACTCATCCACTAACCTTTGCAATTTTTCTTTAGAATCTCCCATAAGCACAGTATCATCAGCAAAAAGTAACTGTGTCAATTCCCATTTTGAATTTGATTCCCCAAAATTTAATCCCACCCCTCTCCCGAACACCCTAGCATTTACTTCCTTTACAACCCCATCTATAAATATATTAAACAACCATGGTGACATTACACATCCCTGTCTAAGACCTACTTTTACCAGGAAATAGTCTCCCTCTCTTCTACACACCCTAACCTGAGCCTCACTATCCTCATAAAAACTCTTTACAGCATTTAATAACTTACCACCTATTCCATATACTTGCAACATCTGCCACATTGCTCCTGTTGAAGATTGAGACACTTATGCAGCATATGGGAATCTTTATTCAGGAAACGTTTCGCCACGCAGTGGCTTCATCAGTCCAATACAAAGAGGAAGGCGTAAGGAGAGGAGGAGAATGAGGTAATCAGTCCCTCAACCTGGAGTCGATGTGTTCAGTCCATCAATCTTGTAGAATGTACAGCATAGGGCCGTAGACGTGGCTTATATACTGTAGTGAGGTGACGTGAAGCAGTTGGAGGCGGGGTCATAGTGGTACCATCCACTAGTCGAAGTAGGTCTTCGTCCAAAGGTTGAACAAGTGTTGAAGAATTCTTTGTAACAAGATCCCATGATGCTGCTGTGTCTGACAGTTGTGATGAATGGTTTGAAAAACCGACATGTTGAAGATTGAGACACTTATGCAGCATATGGGAATCTTTATTCAGGAAACGTTTCGCCACGCAGTGGCTTCATCAGTCCAATACAAAGAGGAAGGCGTAAGGAGAGGAGGAGAATGAGGTAATCAGTCCCTCAACCTGGAGTCGATGTGTTCAGTCCATCAATCTTGTAGAATGTACAGCATAGGGCCGTAGACGTGGCTTATATACTGTAGTGACGTGAAGCAGTTGGAGGCGGGGTCATAGTGGTACCACGTCTACGGCCCTATGCTGTACATTCTACAAGATTGATGGACTGAACACATCGACTCCAGGTTGAGGGACTGATTACCTCATTCTCCTCCTCTCCTTACGCCTTCCTCTTTGTATTGGACTGATGAAGCCACTGCGTGGCGAAACGTTTCCTGAATAAAGATTCCCATATGCTGCATAAGTGTCTCAATCTTCAACATGTCGGTTTTTCAAACCATTCATCACAACTGTCAGACACAGCAGCATCATGGGATCTTGTTACAAAGAATTCTTCAACACTTGTTCAACCTTTGGACGAAGACCTACTTCGACTAGTGGATGGTACCACTATGACCCCGCCTCCAACTGCTTCACGTCACCTCACTACAGTATATAAGCCACGTCTACGGCCCTATGCTGTACATTCTACAAGATTGATGGACTGAACACATCGACTCCAGGTTGAGGGACTGATTACCTCATTCTCCTCCTCTCCTTACGCCTTCCTCTTTGTATTGGACTGATGAAGCCACTGCGTGGCGAAACGTTTCCTGAATAAAGATTCCCATATGCTGCATAAGTGTCTCAATCTTCAACATGTCGGTTTTTCAAACCATTCATCACACATTGCTCCTCTATCCACTCTATCATATGCCTTTTCTAAATCCATAAATGCAATAAAAACTTCCCTACCTTTATCTAAATACTGTTCACATATATGCTTCAATGTAAACACTTGATCTACACATCCCCTACCCACTCTGAAACCTCCTTGCTCATCCGCAATTCTACATTCTGTCTTACCTCTAATTCTTTCAATTATAACCCTACCGTACACTTTTCCTGGTATACTCAGTAAGCTTATTCCTCTATAATTTTTACAGTCTCTTTTGTCCCCTTTCCCTTTATATAAAGGGACTATACATGCTCTCTGCCAATCCCTAGGTACCTTCCCCTCTTTCATACATTTATTAAACAAAAGTACCAACCACTCCAACACTATATCCCCCCCTGCTTTTAACATTTCTGTCATGATCCCATCAGTTCCAGCTGCTTTACCCCCTTTCATTCTACGTAATGCCTCACGTACCTCCACCACACTTACATTACGCTCTTCTTCACTCCTAAAAGATGGTATACCTCCCTGGCCAGTGCATGAAATTACCGCCTCCCTTTCTTCCTCAACATTTAAAAGTTCCTCAAAATATTCTCGCCATCTACCTAATACCTCCCTCTCCCCATCTACTAACTCCCCTAACTCTGTTTTTAATGGACAAATCCATACTTTCCCTAGGCTTTCTTAACTTGTTTAACTCACTCCAAAATTTTTTCTTATTTTCATTAAAATTTCTTGACAGTGCCTCTCCCTCTCTTTCATCTGCTCTCCTTTTGCACTCTCTCACCACTCTTTTTACCTTTCTTTTACTCTCCATATACTCTGCTATATATGTATATACTCTTATATATATATATATATATATATATATCTATATATATATATATATATATATATATATATATATATATATATATATATATATATATATATATATACACATACATACATACATACATACATATTTATTTATTTATTTATTTATTTAGAAATTTTAGCATACAAACAGAGGTACAAAAGATACAGGTAAGAGCAGCATGCCAAAGCCACTTATATGCATAGCATTATGGGCTGGCTTAAGATTAACTAAGCAATGATGAAATCAGTGATAAGACATTATTGTAAACAGATAACTATAAAATACAAATGAGTATTACAAAGACAGGTCCTATGGTTGCATGCATTGCTGTTCGTTCAGTAGAATGGAGTATTCTGTTAGGTAGTTTATTTAAAAAAAATAACAAAGTTAGGTTTAACATTTATGTGATATAATTGTGAGTAACATTTAGGATATACAATTTATATGGTTCAGTTATTCAGTATTTATTTGGTTTTGAGTGAGTAAGTGAACTTTGAGAAGAGACTTGAATTTATAAACAGGTAGTGTTTCTTTTATATTTACAGGTAATGAATTCCAGATTTTAGGGCCTTTTATGTGCATTGAGTTTTTGCATAGCGTGAGATGGACACGAGGAACATCAAAGAGTGATCTGTGCCTTGTATTATGGTCATGTGTTCTGTTGAGGTTGGCAAGGAGATGTTTGAGGGGAGGGTTAATATCAGAGTTAAGTGTTCTATGTATGTAATAAGTGCAATAAGAAGTATGGATGTTTTGTATGGTGAGTAGGTTGAGTGTTTTGAATATTGGTAGAGTGTGCTGCCTGTAGTGAGAATTTGTTATCATTCTAACTGCAGCCTTTTGTTGGGTAATTAGTGGTCTGAGATGGTTAGTCGTTGAGCCCCATGCACAAATTCCATAGGTGAGATAGGGGTAAATAAGAGAGTGATAAAGGGCCAGGAGGGCTGACTGTGGAACATAGTACCGTATCTTCGATAGTATGCCTACAGTCTTGGAAATTTTCTTAGAAATTTGTTGTATATGTGTATGAAATTTGAGTCTATTATCGAGGTGGATTCCTAAGAAATTTTCCCTCTGTTAGCTTTGTGATAGGTGATTCGTTTATCGTTATGTTAAGAGGTACATCTGTAGCTCTGCTACCAAACTGAATGAAGTAGGTTTTGTCAATGTTTAGTGTAAGTTTGTTAGTCCTCATCCAGGTAGATATTTTCTGTAATTTGATGTTTACAGTATTGGCTAGCGTGACTGGGCTCGGTTGGACCCTCAACCAGCGATATTAATCCGTTCCTGAGAGCTCATCGTTAGTCAAAATAATCGTTAGTCAAGTTAATTTTCCCCATAAGAAATAATAGAAATCAAATTAATCCGTGCAAGACACCCAAAAGTATTGAAAAAAAAAATTTTTACCACATGAAATATTAATTTTAATACACACAAACTGAAGATTACATGCACAGTTACATGACACTTGCCTTATTGAAGATCTGATGATGATTGATGGAATGGGAGGAGGGGAGAGCGTTACCTTCTTACTGTTTAGAAGGGGAATCCCCTTCCATTAGCACTTGAGGCAGCAAGTCTTTTTCTGGGGTTACTTCCCTTCTTCTTTTAATGCCACTAGGACCAGCTTGAGAGTCACTGGACTTCTGTCGCACAACATATCTGTCCATAGAGGCCTGTACCTCTCGTTCCTTATGACTTTCCTAAAGTGGTTCACAACATTGTCAGTGTACAGGTTGCCAACACGGCTTGCAGTAGCTGTGTCAGGGTGATTATCATCCATAAAGCTTTGCACTTTAAGCCACGTTGCACAGATTTCCTTAATCTTAGAAGTAGGCAAATTCTTCAATTTCTCTCTCCCCTCCTCCGAAGCAGTTTCCTCAGGTCTGCCCTCTTGCTGTTCAAGATGATCTAGCAGCTCATCAGTGGTTAGTTCTTCACTGTCCTCCACCACCAACTCTTCCACATCCTCCCCTCTGAACACACTGGGGGTTTCAGAGTGATACACCAATAAAGGCTTCACTTTGCAATCACCACTAGCATTGGCACACATCAACAAAGTAAGCCTGTCTTTCATAGGCTTATGTCCTGGGAGTGCCTTTTCCTCCTGAGTAATGTACGTCCTGCTTGGCATTTTCTTCCAGAACAGGCCTGTTTCGTCACAATTAAACACTTGTTCAGGTTTCAGTCCTTCACTGTCTATGTACTCCTTGAAGTCCTGCACATATTTTTCAGCCGCTTTGTGGTCCGAACTGGCAGCCTCACCATGCCTTATCACACTATGAATGCCACTACGCTTCTTAAATCTCTCAAACCAACCTTTGCTGGCCTTAAATTCACTCACATCACTAGTTGCTGGCATTTTTTTAATTAAATCGTCATGCAACTTCCTAGCCTTTTCACATATGATCGCTTGAGAGATGCTGTCTCTTGCTATCTGTTTCTCGTTTATCCACACCAATAACAGTCTCTCAACATCTTCGAGTACTTGCGATCTCAGTTTCGAAAACATAGTTGCACCTTTGGCAAGAACAGCTTCCTTGATTGCCGTTTTCTTGCCCACAATAGTAGCGATGGTTGATTGGGGTTTATTATACAACCTGACCAGCTCAGAGATACGCACTCCACTTTCATATTTATCAATGATCTATTTCTTCATCTCCATAGTAATTCTCACCCTTTTTGCTGTAGGGTTGGCACTAGAAGCTTTCTTGGGGCCCATGGTGACTTACTTTGCAGGTGCAATCACTAAAAAGGCTGTGATAATATGAAATGTTCCAGTTGTATGTTTGGAAGCGACCGCGGTGGCTGGCTGGCTTGTAAACAGTGGCACCAAAGGGACAAGTGAGGCACGCTCAGGCCAAAGTGGACGCGTATGGTACGGAACGAAAAACGCTGGTCGGGTTTTTAAGCACTAGTCGAGGCAAAATTTTTGCATTTAAATGAATCGGTAGTCAGATTTATCGTTAATCGATGCAATCGCTGGTTGAGGGTCCACTGTATATTTATATATATATATATATATATATATATATATATATATATATATATATATATATATATATATATATATATATATATATATATATATATATATATATATACAGTGGACCCCCGGTTAACGAACTTTTTTCATTCCAGTAGTATGTTCAGGTGCCAGTACTGACCGAATTTTTTCCCATAAGGAATATTGTGAAGTAGATTAGTCCATTTCAGACCCCCAAGCATACACGTACAAACGCACTTACATAAATACACTTACATAATTGGTCGCATTTGGAGGTGATCGTTAAGCGGGGGTCCACTGTATACATACATACATACATACATACATTGGACCCCCGGTATTCGATATTAATCCATTCCTAAGAGCTCATCGAATACCGATAATATCGAAAACCGAATCAATTTTCCTCCTAAGAAATAATGGAAATCAAATTAATCTGTGCAAGACACCCAAAAGTATGAAAAAAAATGTTTACTACATGAAATATTAAGTTTAATGCAATAGAATAATTACAATAACAATAAAATAACTGACACTTACCTTTAATGAAGATCTGGTGATGATTGATGGGATGGGAGGAGGGGAGAGGTGTTAGTGTTTAGAAGGGGAATCCTCTTCCATTAGGACTTGAGGTAGCAAGTCCTTTTCCGGGGTTACTTCCCTTCTTTTAATGCCACTAGGACCAGCTTGAGAGTCACTGGACTTCTGTCACACAACATAACTGGCAGCCTCACCATGCCTAATCACACTGTATGCCACTACGATTCTTAAATCTTTCAAACCAACCTTTGCTGGCCTTAAATTCACTCACATCACCACTAGTTGCAGGCAATTTCTTTACCAAATCGTCATGCAACTGCCTAGCCTTTTCACAAATGATCGCTTGAGAGATGCTATCTCCTGCTATCTGTTTTTCATTTATCCACACCAATAACAATCTCTCAACATTTTCTAACACTTGCAGTCGCTGTTTCGTAATCACAGTTGCACCTTTTGCAAGAACAGCTTCCTTGATTGCCGTTTTCCTGGTCACTATAGTAGAGATGGTTGATTGGGGTTTATTATACAACCTGACCAGCTCCGACACACGCACTCCACTTTCGTACTTTGCAATTATCTCTTTCTTCATTTCATAAGTCATTAGCAACTTTTTTCTCGAAGGATTGGCACTAGAAGATTTCTTGGGGCCAATGGTGACTTATTTTGCAGAAACAAGCACCAAATACAGTGATAATATTGATAATATGGAATGTACCGAATGTATCCTTAGATGCGCGCACACTGGCTGGCTTGTAAAAACTAGCACACACGTGGACAGGTCTCATACGAATCATATCGAATACCAGGTTTTCAATCGAATACTGAGGAAAAATTTTTGCGTTAAAATGCATCGAAAACCGGATTTATCGAATACCGATGCCATCGAATACCGGGGGTCCACTGTGTATATATATATATATATATATATATATATATATATATATATATATATATATATATATATATACATACATATACTATATATATACATATACATATATATATATATATACATATACAGTGGACCCCCGGTTAACGATATTTTTTCACTCCATAAGTATGTTCAGGTGCCAGTACTGACCGAATTTATTCCCATAAGGAATATTGTGAAGTAGATTAGTCCATTTCAGACCCCCAAACATACACGTACAAACGCACTTACATAAATACACTTACATAATTGGTCGCATTCGGAGGTAATCGTTATGCGGGGGTCCACTGTATACATATATATATACATACATACATACATACCCCTCTGGGTTTTCTATTTTCTTTCTAGTTCTTGTTCTTGTTTATTTTCTCTTATTACCATGAGAAAGTGGAACAGAATTCTTCCTTCGTAAGCCATGCGTGTTGTAAGAGGCGACTAATATACCAGGGGTAAGGGGCTAGTAACCCCTTCTCTTGTATAAATTACTAAATTTAAAAAGAGAAACTTTTGTTTTTCTTTTTGGGCCACCCTGCCTTGGTGGGATATGGCTGGTTTGTTGAAAAAAAAAAAAAATGCAAGATTTCAGTTACATCTTGCTACTTCTACATACTCTTAGGTCACACTATATTTGCATGTACAAGCATATACACACCCCTCTTGGTTTTCCTTTAATTTCTTACTAGTTCTTGTTTATTTCCTCTTATCTCAGTGGGGAAGTGGAACAGGATTCTTTCTTTGTAAGCCATGCATGTCGTAAGAGGCGTCTAACATGCCCAGAGCAAGGGGCTAGTAACCCCTTCTACTGTATACATTACTAAAGTTAAAAAGAGAAACTTTTGTTTTTCTTTTTGGGCCACTCTGTCTCGGTGGTACAGTAGTCCCTCGTTTATCATCGTTAATCCGTTCTTGGAAGTGTGACAATTATCGAAATAGACGATTTTCGAATCAATTTTCTCTATAAGAAATAATGTAAATACAATTAATTCATTCCTGACACCCAGAAGTATTAAAACAAAAAAATTTTTTTACACGAAATATAGATGTAGTACATAAACAGTACAATGGGACATGAATGAAACATTAACAGCATAACACTTACTTTTATTGGCAATTCTTCTTAGTGTATGGAAGACTGGAGGAGGAGAGAGATTGGATTAGTTACTGTTTGGAAGGGGAATCCCCTTCCATCAACACCTCAGGTACCAAGTCCTTTTCTGGGGTTACATACATCTCTTCTCTGTTTCTTAATGCCACTAGGACCAGCTTGAGAGTCACTGGAGTCCTGTCTCGCAAAAAAAGTGTCCAGAGAGCTCTGTTTCTGGTGTCTCTTTAAAACTTCCCTAAAATGGGCCAAGACTTTGTCACTGTACAAGTTGCCGATATGGCTTGCAACATCCTTCTCAGGGTGATGTTTCTCCATAAATCTTTCCATCCTATCCCACATTTCAAAAATCTCCTTAATTTCTGAAGAAGGCACCTTCTTCCATCTCTCTTCCTCCTCCTCTGCAGCAAGATTCTGAGTTGCGATCTGTTGCTGTTCCTGCTGAAGCTCTTGCAGCTCCTCAGTGGTTAGCTCTTCGTTGTGGTCTTCCACCAACTTCCACATCCTGCAAACTCACATCCAACCCCATGGAACTCCCCAATGCCACAGTAGATTTCACAACTGACATAGGCTCATCAGGGTCAGCCACAAACCCTTCAAAATCCCTCTTGTGGACACAATCTGGTTGTATGGGGTTTGTTATACATCCTGGCCAGTTCGGCCACACGTACGCCACTTTCATATTGTTCAATGATGTTTTTCTTAAATTCAATCGTATTTCTCACCATCTTTACCAAAGGCTTGGCACTAGGAGCTTTCTTTGGAGCCATGGTAGCTTATTTAGCACTTGCAAGCACCAAAATGAATGGAATATTATGAAATATTTCGTATGAACAAATGAGGGGACCGTCGCTCACTGGTAAACAATGGCACACTGGCTGGGAAGTTAGGCCGAGGCGGCTCAGAGCTGTGAGTACGTGTCCAGGACGAATGACGATTAGCGAGTCAACCGAGCATTTGCAAGCCAATGTTTGGACGAAAATAACACGACGATTTCCAAAAAGGACGACTATCGAGCCCGATGATTATCGAGGGACCACTGTATACGGGTGGTTTGTTGAAAGAAGAAGAATGGTTCTAGCCATGGTACTGCAACTTTATTATTTGTGACACCCCATAGTACAGTGGACCCCCGGTTAACGATATTTTTTCACTCCAGAAGTATGTTCAGGTGCCAGTACTGACCGAATTTGTTCCCATAAGAAATATTGTGAAGTAGATTAGTCCATTTCAGACCCCCAAACATACACGTACAAACGCACTTACATAAATACACTTACATAATTGGTCGCATTCGGAGGTAATCGTTATGCGGGGGTCCACTGTACTATTTTGTGTAATTAAGATTCCACTGCACAATTACAATATGATCCTTTGTCTCATTTTGTTGTAAATGTGTTAAGCTTTGGATCAGTGGTAAGGTCAATCTTATGTTAATACACAGGAATCAATAATAGAAAAGCAGGAATGTAAGTCACAATACTGGGGCTGGAAGATTCACAACTAACGACAACTTGGAGAGAAAATTGCGTACATCTTGATTTAATAATGGTCTAAGAGGAGCCAAAAAAAATTCTAAAATTTCCTATCCAAACTGTCATTTAGCTGTGAAGGGAAAACCAAAAATTATTACACAGCCAAAATGTATCATGGAATGGTTAGTAATCTGCAGTTGTAACTGTCTACATTTGGTGGCAGCTAATAAAACTTTTTCTATAGGGGGTTCAGATAGATCTGAATCTGGAATGCAGTTGCGTTATTCTGGGACTGGAAGTACCGATGCTGGAGACAGCGGAGGTCGTGATGACTCTCTGGAAGAGCTCATGAGTCTGCCACCCACCCTTGAAACTGCTCTGAAGATCAACATGACCTTGCAGCGCAACTACCGAGAAAGAATTCAAGACCTGGAGAAGGTGCTACAAAATAGTGAAAACAGACTGGTTAGTTTCATTGCACTGTTTTTAAGTGAAGTTTATATTAAGTACATTGACCAGCCACCTGAAACCCAGTGTTCAGAAAAGTTTATCCACTCGATCCCCGACTCTCAACATTACAGCTTACATTATTTCACACTTAAGCTAATGGGACATTGGAATAAATTAAATTAATATGAACACTGACTTGTAGTTACGATTCTAGCAAATATTTGAGCAAATTATTTTAAATATATTTTTTCTGAGTTTTTAAGTGCACTAATGTTTTACCAAATGCACTAATATTCACAATTTTCTTAAAGCTGAATTTTTTTTATATTTTTTCACTTAAGTTTCTTACCAAATACATTCATACATTGTGTATATTCATTTTATGTATATATTGAGAACTTCCAGCAAGCATATGTGAATGTGTTAGATACAAGTGAATGGAGATGAATGGTTTTTGGGACCTTATGAGCTGTTGGAGTGTGAGCAGGGTAATATTTTGTGAAAGGATTCAGGGAAACTGGTTAGCCAGATTTGAGTCCTGGAAATGGGAAGTACAATGCCTGCACTTTAAAGGAGGGGGTTTGGGATATTGGCACTTTGGAGGGACTTCTAAACTGTTGTATCTGAGCACCTCTGCAAAGACAGTGATTATGTATGAGTGATGGTAGGGAAGCAGCCGACGTGTTGGAAAAAAAAATTGAGAACCCACATTTGTTTGGTAGAGAGTGATGAAGACCTTTGTAATTTTTTTATTTACCCTTTGACTGTTTTGGTTGTATATATACGTCTTACGAGGTACCATGTTTGACGTATATATACTCATAAGTTCTAGCGGCTTCAAATCAAGCAGGAGAAAGCTGGTAGGCTCACATGAGAGAGAATGGGTCTGTGTGGTCAGTGTGCACCATATAAAAAGAAATCCTGGAGCATGCAGTGCATAATGAGAAAAAAAAAACTCCGACCGTTTTTTTTTTTAATTAAAATGCCGACTTTGTGGTTATTTTCGTATGGTATTTATGGTTGTATTCTCGTTTCCTTAGTCTCATTTGATAGAATGGAAACCATATTGTAGAAATAGAGGTGATTTTGATTAGTTTTACTATAAAAAGAACCTGGAAATGGAGCTCAAATTAGGGGAAATGTTTGATTTTTGCCGATGTTCAAAAGTAAACAAATGACGTCATTGTCCAGTAAATGTCCAACTAGCCATTCTAATATGCAGTCATGAATGGGTTGACATTATTTGTACAATTATTGCAGTATTGCAGTAGTCTGCATAACGTAAATCCTCTATTTTTTATTTGAAAAAAAATTCATAATAGAAAGCAAGAGTAATATCAGAGGGGCCTGGAGATGTGACTGATGAACAAAGAAAATTTTATTTTAGAGCCAGGAATGTCTGCATTGTTCATTCTGGACCTTATTTTGCAATTGTCATATTTTTTAATTTTCGTGAAATTGGCCAAATTGCAACGTTTTGACCACGTTATTGGGTAGTTGAAATCGGTAAATGGGCAGTTTCTTGTACTCAATCGATAGAAAAAACCGAGTTCTAAAGAAATAGCTATGAGTTTGGTCGACTGGAACAATGGAATTAGCCGAAAATAGGGCTCAAAGTGGGCGAAATAGCTGATCTGTAAATATCACTGAGGTCGCTAACTTTGCAAGAGCGTAATTCCGTCAGTTTTCCATCAAATTTCGTTTTTTTGGTGCCATTACAATCGGGAAAAGATTCTCTATCATTTCATAAGTTTTTTTTTTGAAATTTTGCGACACCAGGAGACACCTCAGGATTGGGGGTTGCGACAGTCAAAGGGTTAATACATTGACTGTTTCCCACTGAGGCAGGGTGACCAGAGAAAGAAGAAACTCTTTCATCATCACTCCATCACTGTCTTGCTAGAGGCATGCTAACACTACAGTTAAAAAACTGCAATATACTTCCACCCCTGCTTCAGAGTGTGGGCACTGTCCTTCCCACCTCCAGTGTCATGCAGTCTGTTTAATTTATGCTCATTGTGCAAAAATGGATGATCTAGGAGCTTTACCCCATAATGGATTTCAAACATTAACCATCTAATTCTATGGTTCATTTAACTTTGATATAGTGCTCATGGGGGAGAGAAGGCCTTGATGCTAGTGAAGGGCTCTTGATCCAGGGAATTTGAGCTACCTTCTTATTCCTTGGAATAAACTAAATTTTGGGATAGTATGTTAACCATGTACTGTATTGATTTTTGTAATGCATAAATATGCTTTTTTTTATTATTACCTTTTTTATTTAGGAAAATAGAGGAGTAGTAGTGTATTATTAAAGAGAAAGATAATAAAAGAGAAATTATTAAAATGTTCATGAGAATGCTCAAGGAAGAAAATCTTCAAACATTTTTGTATTTATAAATATTTTGTGACTGAAGCTTTAAAAAATCTAATTGGTACAGTACATGTAAACTATCAAAAGTCATATACCGGCGTAAATTTTTTTCACCTGACAAAAATGTGCCATTTATCTGGCAATGCCTTTGTCATGTTTAAATTAAATGACTTATTGGTTACCCAATTTATTTTCAGAGAAAGTTGAAAGAAGAAATAAGTGAAGACAGATTTGCTTGTGACAAAGAATATAGGTGGGATCCAAATGGAAAGGCACCCATGCGCATCTCTCATTTTTGTGTTCCATATTTTAAAAATCGCAGTGGAATGAATGCCCCAAAGAATGAAGATGCAAAATTTAAAGTAGATAATGGCTACTTGGACCTCTACACAACTCGCACCCGGCCATGTATGTTATATTGTTCTAATGTTAAGTGTTTCCTTTTAGGGAAGGTGGCTTGATGCTAGTGAAGAGCTCTTGCTGTAAAGAATTTGAGCTGTGTTCTTTCTTGGCTCAAGCCTGATTTTATATTATTCTCCTGGCACTGTATGACATAATTTAGGGGTTTAGCACTTCTACATGAATATAATAACTTTTTTTTCAACACACCGACTGTATCCTACCGAGGAGGAGGGGTTACTAGCCCCTTGCTCCCAGCATTTTATTTGCCTTGTATGGCATACATGGCATACGGAGGAAGAATATAATAATTTTTATTAACACAACTGCTGTTTCCCACTAAGGTAGGGTGGCCTGAAGAAGAAAAACTTTCACCATCATTCACTCCACTGTCTTGCGAGAGGCGTGCTTACACTACAGTTATAAAACTGCAACATTAACACCCCTCCCTCAGACTGCAGACACTGTACTTCCCACCTCCAGGACTCAAGTCCGGCCTACCAGTTTCCCTGAATCCTTTCATAAATACTACCCTGCTCACACTCCAACAGCACATCAAGTCCTAAAAACCATTTGTCTTCATTCGCTCCTATTTAATACACTGATGCATGCTTGCTGGAAGTCCAAGCCCCTTGCACACAAAACCTTTACCCTCTCCCTCCAACCTTTCCTAGGCCTACCTCTACCCTGCCTTCCCTCCACTACAGATTTATACACTTTCGAAGTCATTCTATTTCGTTCCTAACTCTCTGCATGCCCGAACCACCTCAACAACCCCTCCTCAGCCCTCTGGATAATAGTTTTGGTAATCCTGCACCTCCTCCTAATTTCCAAAATATGAATTCTCTGCATTATATTCACACTACACATTGCCCTTAGACTTGACATATCCCCTGCCTCCTGCCTTCTTCTTGCTGCAATATTCACCACCCATGTTACGTACCCATATAAGTGTGTTCGTATAACTATACTCTCATACATTTCCCTCTTGCTTCCATGGACAAAGTTCTTTGTATCCACAGACTCCTCAGTGCACCACTCACTTTTTTCCCCTTGTCAATTCTGTGATTCACCTCATCTTTCATAGAACCACTTGCTGACATGTCCACTCCTAAATATCTGAATACATTCACCTCCTCCATACTCTCTCCCTGCAATCTGATATCCAATCTTTCATTACCTAATTTTTTTTTTTATCCTCATCACCTTACTCTTTCCTAAATTCACTTTGTTTTCTTCTTTTACATACCCTACCAAACTCATCTGCCAACCTCTGCAACTTCTCTCTAGAATCTCCCAGAAGCACAGTGTCATCAGCAAAGAGCAACTGTGACAACTCTCACTTTGTGTTAGATTCTTTATCTTTTAACATCGCACCTCTTGCCAACACCCGAGCATTCACTTCTCTTACAACCTCATCTATAAGTACAGTGGTCCCTCGTTTTTCGTAATTAATCCGTTCCTGGAGCCGTTACTATAAACGAAATTTACTATTTACGAATCAATTTTCCCCATAAGAAATAATGTAAATACAATTAATCCGTTCCTGACACCCAGAAGTATTAAAACAAAAATTTTTTTTACATGAAATATACATGTAGTACATAAACAATACAATGGGAAATGATGAATGAAACATTAACAGCATAACACTTACCTTTATTGGAGATTCTTCTTAGTGTATGGGAGACTGGAGGAGGAGGAGAGAGTGGATTGTTTATAGTTTGGAAGGGGAATCCCCTTCCATCAACACCTCGGGTACCATTTGCTTTTCTGGGGTTGCTTCTCTTCTCTGTTTCTTAATGCTACTAGGACCACCTTGAGAGTCACTGGAGTCCTGTCTCGCAAAATAACTGTGGAGAGAGCTCTGTTTCTGGCGTCTCTTTAACACTTCCCTAAAATGTCCCAAGACTTTGTCACTGTACATGTTGCCAACCTGACTTGCAACAACCTTGTTAGGGTGATGTTTCTCCATAAAGCTTTCCATCTTACTCCACATATTAAAAATCTCTTTAATTTCTGAAGAAGGCACCTTCTTCCATCTCTCTTCCTCCTCCTCTGCAGCAAGATTCTGAGCTGCGATGTGTTGCTCTTCCTGCTGAAGCTCTTGCAGCTCCTCAGTGGTGAGCTCTTCATTGTGGTCTTCCACCAATTCTTCCACATCCTCCAAACTCACATCCAACCCCATGGAACTCCCCAGTGCCACAATTGATTTTACAACAGACATAGGCTCATTAGGGTCAGTCCCAAATCCTTCAAAATCCCTCTTGTCGACACAATCTGGCCACAATTTTCTCCTGGCAGAGTTCAAAGTCCTGGTAGTCACTCCCTCCCAAGCCATACCTATAAGGGTTAAGCAGTGGAGGATGCTGAAGTGTTCTCTCCAAAATTCCCTTAGGGTCAAGTGAGTGTCTGTGGTCACAGTCAAGCACCTGTGAAACATTGCTTTTGTGTAGTTTTTTAAAGTTTGCAATAACCTGCTGGTCCATGGGTTGGAGGAGAGGAGTGGTATTCCGGGGCAAGAACTTTACTGTGATGAACAAAAAACTCCTCGAAAATTAGGTCATCCAAGTTTGGAGGATGAGCAGGTGCATTGTCCATTACTAGCAGGCACTTGAGATCCAATTTCTTTTCCAGGAGATATTCCTTCACGCTAGGGCTAAACACTTCATTGAACCACTCGACGAAAATTTCCCTCGTGACCCGTGCCTTACTATTAGATTTCCAAAACACACAATTTACTCTTCATAACATTGTTTTTCCTGAACACTCTGGGATTTTCAGAATGGTACACTAGTAATGGCTTCACTTTGAAATCCCCACTAGCATTAGCACAGAGCATTAGCGTCAGCCTGTCTTTCATAGGCTTGTGTCCTGGCATTGCCTTTTCCTCTTGTGTAATGAAGGTCCTCTTTGGCATTTTCTTCCAAAAGAGGCCTGTTTCGTCACAATTGAACACTTCTTCAGGTTTCAGTCCTTCAGCCTCTATGTACTCCTTGAATTCATGCACATATTTTTCAGCCGCCTTGTGGTCCGAACTGGCAGCCTCACCATGCCTTACCACACTGTGTATGCCAGTATGGTTCTTAAATCTCTCAAACCAGCCTTTGCTGGCCTTAAATTCACTCACTTCACCACTATTTGCAGGCAATTTCTTTACCAAATCTTCATGCAACTGCCTAGCCTTTTCACAAATAATCGAAATCATAAGAGTATCTCCTGCTAATTGTTTCTCATTTATCCACACCAATAATAACTTCTCAACCTCTTCCAGTACTGGTGATCTCATTTTTGCAACAACAGCGTCCTTTATTTCCATTTTCTTGGCCACTATGGAACATAAGGTTGTGTAGGGTTTCTTATACATCCTGGACAGTTTGGCCACACTTGTACCACTTTCATATTGTTCAATGATGGTTTTCTTAAATTCAATCGTATTTCTCACCTTCTTTACCACAGGCTTGGCACTAGGAGCTTTCTTTGGAGCCATGGTAGCTTATTTAGTACTTGCAAGCATTAAAATAAATGGAATATTATGAAATATTTCGCTGGAGCACGTGAGGGGACCTTCACTCACTGGTAAACAATGCCAGACTGGCTGCCGCCCCGGCTCACGCTGTGGGTACGCGTCCCGGACGAACTACGACTCGCGAGTCAACTTATGAAAAGCGAGTCCATGTTTATACGAAAATACCCCTATGATTGGCGAAATTTACAATTGCCGGGAACTACGAAAAGCGAGGGACCACTGAACAACCATGGTGACATCACACATCCTTGTCTAAGGCCTACTTTTACTGGGAAATAATCTCCCTCTCTCCTACATACTCTAACCTGAGCTTCACTATCCTCGTAAAAACTTTCCACTACTTTCAATAACCTGCCTCCTATTCCATACATTTGCAACATCTGTTATATTGCCCCCCTATCCACTCTGTCATATGCCTTTTCCAAATTCATAAATGCCACAAAAACCTCTTTACCCTTATGTAAATACTGTTCACCTATTTGTTTCACTGTAAACACTTGGTCTACACGCCCCCCTACCCTTCCTAAAGCCTCCTTGTTCATCTTCTATCCTACTATCTGTCTTTTAATTCTTTCAGTGAGAACTCTACCATACACTTTACCAGGTATATTCAACAGACTTCTTCTTTCTTTCAACACATTGGCCGTATCCCACCGAGGCGGGGTGGCCCAAAAAGAAAAACGAAAGTTTCTCTTTTTAAATTTAGTAATTTATACGGGAGAAGGGGTTACTAGTCCCTTGCTCCCAGCATTTTAGTCGCCTCTTACAACACACATGGCTTACGGAGGAAGAATTCTGTTCCACTTCCCTATGGAGGTAAGAGGAAATAAACAAGAACAAGAACTAGAAAGAAAATAGAAGAAAACCCAGAGGGGTGTGTATATATATGCTTGTACATGTATGTGTAGTGTGACCTAAGTGTAAGTAGAAGTAGCAAGATGTACCTGAAATCTTGCATGTTTATGAGACAGAAAAAAGGACACCAGCAATCCTACCATCATGTAAAACAATTACAGGCTTTCGTTTTACACTCATTTGGCAGGACAGTAGTACCTCCCTGGGCAGTTGCTGTCTACCAACCTACTACCTAGATTCAACAGACTTATTCCCTATAATTTCTACACACTTTTTTTGTCCCCTTTGTCTTTATACAAAGGAACTAAGCATGCTCTCTGCCAATCCCTAGGTACCTTACCCTCTTCCATACATTTATTAAATAATAGTACCATCCACTCCAAAACTACATCCCCACCTGCTTTTAACATTTCTATCTTTATCCCATCAATCCCAGCTGCCTTACCCCCTTTCATTCTACTCACCACCTCATGAACTTACCCCACACTCGCAACTCACTCCTCCTCACTCTTACAAGATGTTATTCCTCCTTGCTCTATACATGAAATCACAGCTTCCCTATCTTCATCAACATTTAACTGTTCCTCAAAATATTCCCTCCATCTTCCCGATACCTGTAACTTTCCATTTAATAACTCTCCTCTCCTATTTTTAACTGTCAAATCCATTTGTTCCCTAGACTTCCTCAACTTATTAATCTCACACCAAACCTTTTTCTTATTTTCAACAAGATTTGTTGATAACATCTCATCCACTCTCTTAACCTCTCTTTTCATTTCCATATACTCCTCCCTCCTTGCATCACTTCTACTTTGTAAAAACCTCTCATATGTTAACTTTTTCTCTCCTACTAATCTCCGTACATCATTCCACCAATCACTTTTCTTCCCTTCCACACCCACTTTTCTGTAACCACAAACTCCTGCTGAAAACACTAACATTACATTCTTAAATCTACCCCATACATCTTCATCCCCATTGCCTATACTCTCACTAGCCCATCTATTCTTACCATATCTTACCATAACTGCCTCCTCCTTTAGCTTATAAACCTTCACCTCTCTCTTACCTGCTGCTTCCATTTTCCTTTATCCCATCTACCTCTTACACTCACTGTAGCTACAACTAAAATGTGATCTGATATATCTGTAGCCCCTCTATAAACATGTACATCTTGAAGCCTACCCAACAGTCTTTTATCTACCAATGCGTAGTCCAACATACTACAGTTGTACCTTGACTTATGAGTGCCCCAACTTACGAGTTTTCTGAGTTATAAGCCGTCGTTCAATCGATTTTTTGCTTTGAGTTGTGAGCCAAAATTTGAATTACGAGCAAGCTTCAGATATTCTACAAAAAAATAAAGTTGCTAAGTTTTTAACATTCGCAAAATATCTTGCCCTTTACTCCCACACAAATCCCAAAATATTTGGAATATTTCCAATATTCCACAAGCCAATTGTAGAACAATCATTTTTTTATGATTCTTTTCAATATTATTGCATTTACTTCAATAATAAAGGTGGGCTTCATGAAATAAGTCAACTTACTTTCAAGATATTCACCGGGAACATGGGCTGGCCTCTAGTGCAGTTAGCTTCTCAAAAATTCAGTTTTCTCTTACCCAGGACCACAGAACATATTATAGAAAGGATTTTATATGCTAGGACTGGTCCTTGACACTTGCCATATTATGGCCTATTTTATTCATTCTAGAGTATGTATCATGTTTCTATGTTACTTAAAGTGTTTATTATGTCATATTAGATCAATTCTGATAGATAAATAAGCCGTAGAGTTGATATTAGTGTTATATTGAAGTATTTTCTCTTGCCCCTCGAGACTCGGGAATTCCGCCAACGTGAGCAAATGTCTGATCTCCAAGGTAAATACAATTTATAAAACCAGTTTATTTCTTTACATTTTTTTTATTATATTTTACTATGTTTTATACAATATTTCTTACTTATAAATACATTTTTTCTTATTTAAAAACCCGTGACAAAAAAAAATTGGGATGTTTTTTGGGGGGCTGGAATGGATTAATGGCATTTCAATTGATTTCAATGAGGAAAATTGATTTGATATACTACTAGCAAATTGAGTTATGAGCTCGGTCACAGAACAAATTAAACTCGTTAATCAATGTACCACCGTACTGTCATTACGCCCTACGTCATATCTGGGATACTTGCTTGTCCTCTTTTTCTTAAAATATGTATTACCTATAACCAAACTCCTTTCTAGACAAAGTTCAATCAAAGGGCCCACATTATCATTTACACCTGACATCCCAAACTTACCTACCATACCTTTAAATGTTTCTCCACTTCAGCATTTAGGTATTCTACCACAATTACTCTCTCACTTGGTTCAAAAGTTCCTACACTCGCTTATCATCTCCCAAAATCTCTCTCTTCTCTACACTCCTCTCTTCTCCAGGTGCATACACACTTATTATGACACACTTTTTGCATCCGATCCTTAATTTAATCCACATAATCCTTGAATTTATACATTTATATTCCCTCTTTTCCTTCCATAACTGATCCTTTAACATTATTGCTACCCCTTCCTTAGCTCTAACTCTCTCAGATGCTCCTGACTTAATCCCATTTATTTCTCACCACTGAAACTTACCTACCCCCTTCAGCTTTTTTGCTCAGAGCTAGGACATCCAACTTCTACTTCTATCTATACTTAGGTCACACTACACATGCATGTCTTCTTTCAACACACTGGCCATATCCCACCGAGGTGGGGACACATGAATGTACATGCATATATATACACAAATGCCCCTCTTGGTAATTTTTTCTTACTGGTTCTTGTTTATTTTCTCTTATCCCCATGGGGAAGTGGAACAAAATTCTTCCTCCGTAAGCCATGCATGTCGTAAGAGGCGATTAAAATGCCGGGAGCAAGGGGCTAGTAACCCCTTCTCATGCATACATTACTAAATTTTTCTTTTTGGGCCACCCTGCTTTGGTGGGATACAGCCAGTGTGTTGAAAGAAGAAGAAATGTAAATTTGTAGTAAAGTTAGCAGGGGTCAACTCAGGAATGGGTGGATTGGGAGGAAAGGGGTACAAAAAGCTTCAAGTGTTTAGGGGTTTCAGCATCCAACAGGCTTATGTGAGTGTGTTAGGAGTGAATAAAGACATGTAGTTTTTAATAGATGTGCTGTTGAAGTGTAAGCAGAGTAACTTTAATGAAGGAATTGAGGGAAACCAGTTAGCTGGACTTGAGTGCTGGAGGTGGGAAGAGCAGTACATGCACTCAGGAGGAGGGGTGGGGATATTGTAGTCAGAGGGGTTTTTCTTATTGGATTTTGTGGGAAGAGCTAAACCTGTAGGGATTATGCAATGCCTAGGATAATAGGAAGCAATCAGGCTCTATTCAAGAAAGGGGTGGACTGGTCCACTTCTTTGGATTAAGAGTTCTTTACTGTTATAGAAGAACCTCCCTTGAGAACCTACAAGAGGAGGTATTAAGTGTTACAACTACTGGAATTACCAAAACATCTATATAATAGACTAAATATTGAAGATTGGACACCACTAGCTAAGCGCCAATAGCTACACAGGTAATTACAGTCTCAGCTAGGACATATTGTAGATGCACCACAGATACTGTAAACCCTCGCTCTAACAGAATAATAATGGTGGTGGGTAAAGGAGATTGTGGTGGATAGAGATGAGATTGTTTTGTGATTGTAACAATAATGAACAGTTTATGATTAATAAACTTTGTCCTTTTTTTCCAAATCAGCTGACCCAGCCAATTTTATCCTGTACTTCTGAAGTTGGTTAACTCTTTGAGGGTCGGTCACTACTTTGAGGGTCGGCCAGGGTCGGTCACGTACTTATACGTGTAAATTTTGGCGCCTTCAAATCTGGTGGAAGATAGCTGGTAGGCCTGCATATGAAAGAATGGGTCTGCATGATCAGTGTGCACAGTATAAAAAAAAAATCCTGAAGCACGCAGTGCATAATGAAGAAAAAAAAACTAATTGAGTTTTTGGTTTAACCCTTAACCCTTTGGGGGTCAGCAGGTCCTCTCAGAGACTTGTTCTTAAGGTCGGCCAAATTTCAGAAAAAAAAAAAAAATTTCTTATGAAAAAAATAGACAGTCTTTTCCCGATCATAATGACACCAAAAGTATGAAATGTGATGGAAAACTTACGGAATTATGCTCTCGCGAAGTTAGAGGTCTCGACGATGTTTATGCATCGGCGATTTTGACCACTTTGAGCCCTATTTTTAGCCAATTCCATTGTACTAGTCGACAGAAATCATAACTATTTCGCTAGAACTTCATTTTTTCCATCGAATGAGTACAAGAAACCACCCATTTACCGATTTCAACTATCCAATAAAGTGGTCAGAATTTAGCAATTTTGCCAATTTCACACAAATTTCAAAAGATGCCAATTTCCAAATAGGGTCCAGAATAAACAAGAAAGACATTCCTGGCACTAAAATAACTAGTTCTATGTTCGTTAGTCACATCCCCAGGCCCCTCTTATATTTCTTTGGCTTTCCACTTTGAGTTTTTATTCTTACAAAAAAAAATAAGATTTACTGTTATGCAGACTACTGCATTAGTGTAGAAATGGTATAAATAATATCAGCGCACTTGTGAAAGAATATTAGACTCACCAGTTGATGTGTATTGTACGCTTGGCATGATTTGTTTACTTTTGAACTTTGGTAAAAATCGAACATTTCTGCTACTTTGAGCTCAATTTCAAGGAACTTTTCATTGTAAAACCAGTCAAAATCAAGCTCCCTGTCTATCTGTCTATCCGTCTAGCTGTCTGTCTCAGAGAGAGCCACAAGACTGCGTCTTCATCACGTTTACTCACATCTTCCAGCAGAGTATAGCACTTCGTCTGGATTTTTTGGGTTATCCTAGGTAATTTACACTATGTATACTTGTATTTATGTGTACCTGTGAGACAGAGATAGACAGACAGATAGACAGAGGTAGACAGAGACAGAGGTAGACAGAGACAGAGGTAGATAGAGGCAGAGGCAGACAGAGACAGAGGCAGAGACAGAGGTAGACATAGGTAGACAGATAGAGGAAGACAGATAGACAGAGGAAGCCAGAAACAGACAGAGATAGACAGACCCAAAACTTGGGGTTAACATCACTTTCCTCTTAAAAGAGGAGTGTTAATATGACATTCCATCAGGGATTCCTTGGTGTTTGCCGCACTATTTGCTCTAGCTGGCGCTCAATTTAACTGGCGCTCCCACAAGGTACTAAGTGGTCCCAGATTTTTTTAATACCGCGGACACTGAGTGTTAGGACCCATTCTATGCTGACAAAGCATCTCGGGCCAATCATGCCAAATTTGAAGGCAGAAAAAATAAAACGTATATATACGTTTATAGGTAGTAGGTTGGTAGACAGCAACCACCCAGGGAGGTACTACCGTCCTGCCAAGTGAGTGTAAAACGAAAGCCTGTGATTGTTTTACATGATGGTAGGATTGCTGATGTCTTTTGTCTGTCTCATAAATATGCAAGATTACAGGTTGTCTTGCTACTTCTACTTACACTTAGGTCACACTACACATACAAGTACACATTTATTTATACACACTCATCTGAGTTTTCTTTGATTTTATCTTAATAGTTTTTGGTCTTATTACTTTTCCTTTTATATCCATGGGGAAGTGGAATAAGAATCTTTCCTCCATAAGCCATGCGTGTTGTAAAAGTCAACTAAAATGCCGGGAACAATGGGCTAGTAACCCCTTTTCCTGTAAAGATTACTAAAAAGAATAAGAAGAAGAAAATTGTCAGAGTGGGAAGTCTGAATGTGCGTGGATGTTGTGCAGATGATAAGAAAGAGATGATTGTGGATGTTATGAATGAGAAGAAGCTGGATGTCCTGGCTTTAAGTGAAACAAAGCTGAAGGGGGTGGGAGAGTTTCAGTGGAGAGGAATGAATGGGATTAGGTCAGGGGTTTCAAATAGAGTTAGAGCTGATGAGATTAAGACACATATGCAACATCTGGGTATCTTTATTGTAGACGTTTCGCCATCCAGTGGCTTTATCAATACAAATTCTAGGACATAACTTGAAGACAGTAGAACTATGTACAGAAGATGAGGTAATCAGTCCCTCAACCTAGGAGTAGGTGCGAAGAGCACCATAGTCGTGGAGATTCTGAAGCAGAAGACAGGATCCTGGCGCTTATATAGTAACGTCAGGTGTAGCAGACGAGGGCATATTCACTGGTAGGCGGGATTCCCCAGTGGAAGTAGGTCCTTCCCAAAGAGATGGGTTAGTTGTAGTAGTAGTAGTAGTTGTCGTAGCCGTGAAGGTTATGTACATGTCCTCAGAATTAAGATTCCATGATGTTGCAGTGTCTGACAAGTTGTGTACGAATGGTATATAATACCGACAAGATGAGATTAAGACACATAATTCCATGATGTTGCAGTGTCTGACAAGTTGTGTACGAATGGTATATAGAGTTAGAGCTAAAGAAGGAGTAGCAATAATGTTGAAGGATAAGCTATGACAGGAAAAGAGGGACTATAAATGTATTAATTCAAGGATTATGTGGAGTAAAATAAAGATTGGATGTGAAAAGTGGGTTATAATAAGCGTGTATGCACCTGGAGAAGAGAGAAGTGTAGAGGAGAGAGAGAGATTCTGGGAAATGTTGAGTGAATGCATGGGGAGTTTTGAATCAAGTGTGAGAGTAATGGTGGTTGGGGATTTCAATGCTAAAGTGGGTAAAAATGTTATGGAGGGAGTAGTAAGTAAATTTGGGGTGCCAGGGGTAAATGTAAATGGGGAGCTTTTAATTGAGCTATGTGTAGAAAGAGATTTGGTAATAAGTAATACATATTTTATGAAAAAGAGGATAAATAAATATACAAGGTATGATGTAGCATGTAATGAAAGTAGTTTATTAGATTATGTATTGGTGGATAAAAGGTTGATGGGTAGGCTCCAGGATGTACATGTTTATAGAGGGGCAACTGATATATCGGATCATTATTTAGTTGTAGCTACAGTTAGAGTAAGAGGTAGATGGGAAAAGAGGAAGGTGGCAACAACAAGTAAGAGGGAGGTGAAAGTGTATAAACTAAGGGAGGAGGAAGTTCGGGTGAGATATAAGCGACTATTGGCAGAAAGGTGGGCTAGTGCAAGGATGAGTAGTGGGGAGGGTTGAAGAGCGTTGGAATAGTTTTAAAAATGCAGTATTAGAATGCGGGGCAGAAGTTTGTGGTTATAGGAGGGTGGGGGCAGGAGGAAAGAGGAGTGATTGGTGGAATGATGAAGTAAAGGGTGTGATAAAAGAGAAAAAGGTAGCTTATGAGAGGTTTTTACAAAGCAGAAGTGTTATAAGAAGAGCAGAGTATATGGAGAGTAAAAGAAAGGTAAAGAGAGTGGTGAGAGAGTGCAAAAGGAGAGCAGATGATAGAGTGGGAGAGGCACTGTCAAGAAATTTTAATGAAAATAAGAAAAAATTTTGGAGTGAGTTAAACAAGTTAAGAAAGCCTAGGGAAAGTATGGATTTGTCAGTTAAAAACAGAGTAGGGGAGTAGTAGATGGGGAGATGGAGGTATTAGGTAGATGGCGAGAATATTTTGAGGAACTTTTAAATGTTAAGGAAGAAACAGAGGCAGTAATTTCATGCACTGGTCAGGGAGGTATACCATCTTTTAGGAGTGAAGAAGAGCAGAATGTAAGTGTGGGGGAGGTACGTGAGGCATTACATAAAATGAAAGGGGGTAAAGCAGCTGGAACTGATGGGATCATGACAGAAATGTTAAAAGCAGGGGGGGATATAGTGTTGGAGTGGTTGGTACTTTTGTTTAATAAATGTATGAAAGAGGGGAAGGTACCTAGGGATTGGCGGAGAGCATGTATAGTCCCTTTATATAAAGGGAAAGGGGACAAAAGAGACTGTAAAAATTATAGAGGAATAAGTTTACTGAGTATACCAGGAAAAGTGTACGGTAGGGTTATAATTGAAAGAATTAGAGGTAAGACAGAATGTAGGATTGCGGATGAGCAAGGAGGTTTCAGAGTGGGTAGGGGATGTGTAGATCAAGTGTTTACATTGAAGCATATATGTGAACAGTATTTAGATAAAGGTAGGAAAGTTTTTATTGCATTTATGGATTTAGAAAAGGCATATGATAGAGTGGATAGAGGAGCAATGTGGCAGATGTTGCAAGTATATGGAATAGGTCTTATGTTATTAAATGCTGTAAAAAGTTTTTATGAGGATAGTGAGGCTCAGGTTGGGTGTGTAGAAGAGAGGGAGACTACTTCCCGGTAAAAGTAGGTCATAGACAGGGATGTGTAATGTCACCATGGTTGTTTAATATATTTATAGATGGGGTTGTAAAGGAAGTAAATGCTAGGGTGTTCGGGAGAGGGGTGGGATTAAATTTTGGGGAATCAAATTCAAAATGGGAATTGACACAGTTACTTTTTGCTGATGATTCTGTGCTTATGGGAGATTCTAAAGAAAAAATGCAAAGGTTAGTGGATGAGTTTGGGAATGTGTGTAAAGGTAGAAAGTTGAAAGTGAACATAGAAAAGAGTAAGGTGATGAGGGTGTCAAATGATTTAGATGAAGAAAAATTGGATATCAAATTGGGGAGGAGTAGTATGGAAGAAGTGAATGTTTTCAGATACTTGGGAGTTGACGTGTCGGCGGATGGATTTATGAAGGATGAGGTTAATCATAGAATTGATGAGGGAAAAAAGGTGAGTGGTGCGTTGAGGTATATGTGGAGTCAAAAAACGTTATCTATGGAGGCAAAGAAGGGAATGTATGAAAGTATAGTAGTACCAACACTCTTATATGGGTGTGAAGCTTGGGTGGTAAATGCAGCAGCGAGGAGACGGTTGGAGGCAGTGGAGATGTCCTGTTTAAGGGCAATGTGTGGTGTAAATATTATGCAGAAAATTCGGAGTGTGGAAATTAGGAAAAGGTGTGGAGTTAATAAAAGTATTAGTCAGAGGGCAGAAGAGGGGTTGTTGAGGTGGTTTGGTCATTTAGAGAGAATGGATCAAAGTAGAATGACATGGAAAGCATATATGTAAATCTATAGGGGAAGGAAGGCGGGGTAGGAGTCGTCCTCGAAAGGGTTGGAGAGAGGGGGTAAAGGAGGTTTTGTGGGTAAGGGGCTTGGACTTCCAGCAAGCGTGCGTGAGCGTGTTAGATAGGAGTGAATGGAGACGAATGGTACTTGGGACCTGACGATCTGTTGGAGTGTGAGCAGGGTAATATTTAGTGAAGGGATTAAGGGAAACAGGTTATTTTCATATAGTCGGACTTGAGTCCTGGAAATGGGAAGTACAATGCCTGCACTTTAAAGGAGGGGTTTGGGATATTCGCAGTTTGGAGGGATATGTTATGTATCTTTATATGTGTAAGCTTCTAAACTGTTGTATTCTGAGCACCTCTGCAAAAACAGTGATAATGTGCGAGTGTGGTGAAAGTGTTGAATGATGATGAAAGTATTTTCTTTTTGCGGATTTTCTTTCTTTTTTTGGGTCACCCTGCCTCGGTGGGAGACGGCCGACTTGTTGAAAAAAAAAAGTACGTTTGGGGCGCTACGCGTATATATATATGTATATATACGTTTGGACCGTTTAAGGGTTAACACAGCGACTTTGCAGTGTATTTTTGTATGGTATTTATGGTTGTATTCTAGTTTTCATGGTCTCATTTGATAGAATGGAAGATATGTTATAGAAATAGAGATGATCTTGATTGGTTTCACAATGAAAAATACATGCCTTGAAATTAAGCTCAAAGTAGCGGAAATGTTCGATTTTTGCCGATGTTCGAGAATAAACAAATCAAGCCGCACGTCTAAATACGCGTCAGTTAGTGAGTCAAGTATTCTTTCACAAGTGTGCTGATATTATTTATGCTGTTTTTACAATAATGAAGTAGTTTTCATAACAGTAAATCTTCTATTTTTCGTGAGAATAAAAATTCAAAATGGAAAGCAAGAGTAATATAAGAGGGGCTTGGAGATGTGACTAATGAACAGAGGATATGTTACTTTAGTGCCAGGAATGTCTGTCTTGTTTATCCTGGACCCTGTTTTGAAATTGGCATCTTTTGAAATTTGTGTGAAATTGGCCAAATTGCCAATTTCTGACCATTTTATTGGGTAATTGAAATTGGTAAATGGGCAGTTTCGTGTACTCAAACGACAGAAGGGAAGGAATACTAGCTAAATAGCTATGATTTTAGTCGACTGGAATATTGGAGTTGGCCAAAAATAGGACTCAAATTGGGCAAAATCGCCGATGCATAAATATTGTCGAGACCGCTAACTTCACAAGAGTATAATTTCATAAGTTTTCCATCAAATTTCATACTTTTGGTGTCATTACGATTGGGAAAAGATTCTCTATCATTTCATAAGAATTTTTTTTTTTTTTTCGAATACATGTATTTTTCGGTCTCCAGTGGGAGTTCAAGATTGAGGCTCTCGACCCTCAAAGGGTTAATTAAATTGAGGCTTTAGGGTGCTTCAGGAAGAAAACATTCCGATACAGGTTGTGCTGACTTATACTATTTAATATGTGAATTATTGGAACTGCCCTTCCATGGATCAGACCAGATTGTTTCCCATTCCCCAGATACTGTATGATCTCTGTTGTTTTAGCACTTCCCTTTGAAAACAATAGTAGTAATTTCCCAGGCACTATATATTCTTCTCCAATCAGTATAATAATTTCAGAGGGGCTCCCATGACTCATAAGGGTTAAGTGCTTCTCCAAGAATATACTGTAATAAAATGATCTACCAGGTTAGAAAAGATGTTTAGAATTCATCTTTCAATGATGGATTACCGCAGTTATTACAGTGCTTGTGTGTGGCACCTCTTAAATATTGTACACATTTTGGTAATCTGTTATTAGTCTTACTTTATTTTTAGCTTAACTTCATCATTTTCCTCATTATTGTAAGCAGTGATGAATGATACATATGATAATCATCACTGATTATTTTACTTTTTAAGCAGACTATTATTAAATGTCTTTACCTTGTTTGTCTGTGATCAAGTTGGGATGAGGCAATGATTATTTTTTTCCTTGTACTACATCATTCATTTGCTATCGAAGTAGTGAGACTCAGTGAAGGAAATCCATTAGCCAATATTGGTGTATTGGGTGTCTAGCTAGAGGTGTGCAGACATCATAGTTCACACGAACATGGCCCTCTTCATTGCAAAGTCCTCACTCACCAATGCTTCAGAGTGCAGGTTATGTTAGTTCTTAATCTACAAGGTGCAGGTTTGACTAAGGCCAGGCAAGGTTTTGTTGATAATACTGTTATGAGTTTGCAGATGCTTTTTTGGGGGGAGGGGAAATTTGTCATCTTATTTTTCAATGTGGATATTAACCTTTTGACTGTCGCGGCCGTATATATACGTCTTATGAGGTACCGTGTTTGACGTATATATACTCATAAATTCTAGCGGCTTCAAATCAAGCAGGAGAAAGCTAGTAGGCCCACATGTGAGAGAATGGGTCTGTGTGGTCAGTGTGCACCATATAAAAAAAATCCTGGAGCACGCAGTGCATAATGAGAAAAAAAAAACTCCGACCGTTTTTTTTTTAATTAAAATGCCGACTTTGTGGTCTATTTTCGTATAGTATTTATGATTGTATTCTCGTTTTCCTTGTCTCATTTGATAGAATGGAAAATATATTATAGAAATAGAGGTGATTTTGATTGATTTTGCTATAAAAAGAACCTGGAAATGGAGCACAAAGTATGGGAAATGTTTGATTTTTGCCAAAGTTCAAAAGTAAACAAATGATGTAATTGTCCAATAAATGTCCAAATAGCCATTCTAATATGCAGTCATGAATGGGTTGATGTTATTTATACAATTATTACAGTATTGCAGTAGTCTGCATAACAGTAAATCTTCTATTTTTTGTTTGAATAAAATTTCAAAATAAAAAGCAAGAGTAATATCAGAGGGGCCTGGAGACATAACTGATGAACAAAAAAAATGTTATTTTAAAGCCTGGAATGTCTGCATTGTTCATTCTGGTCCTTATTTTGAGATTGTCATAATTTTTAATTTTCATGAAATTGGCCAAATTGCAAATTTCTGACCACGTTATTGGGTAGATGAAATCGGTAAATAGACAGTTTCTTGTACTCAATCGATAGAAAAAATGGAGTTCTGAAGAAATAGCTATGAGTTTGGTTGACTGGAATAATGGAATTAGCCGAAAATAGGGCTCAAAGTGGGCGAAATAGCTGATCTGTAAATATCACTGAGGTCGCTAACTTCGCAAGAGCGTAATTCCATCAGTTTTCCACCAAATTTTGTTTTTTTTTGGTGTCTTTACAATCAGGAAAAGATTCTCTATCATTTTATAAGAAAAAATAATTTTTTTTTTTTTTTAAATTTTGCGACACCAGGAGACACCTCAGGATTGGGGGTTGCGACAGTCAAAGGGTTAATAACTTAAAATAAGATTTGCTTATACTTTACAGTGATATTTTTCAGGGATGGTAAGTGAGGGTGAGACACTGGAGAATGTAGTCCTGAAGGAGTGGAAGGAGTACAAGATCAAGACTTGGAACTCAAAATTACGAGAGTTGGAGCGCAAGCAACGGAACATGGTGGCCGAGCAGAACGATAAGATGGTAAGTTGGCAAGTTAATGTTGTTGCAACACAAGCATGAAAACATGGTAGCTGAGGAGAATGTTGGGATGGTTGGTTACTAAGGTTGTATATACTTAACACTATGGCAGGATGAGAGAGAGCTGCCTTGTAAGGAGGTTCAATACTTTACCTCTGTCCTGTGCTATAAGTGAGGAAAAAACTGATTAAATGTTTTGCTCGCTTGGCACTCTTCCAAGGGTGTGCATCAGTGCTGGTGAAGGGTCTTTGATCCATGAAGTTAAAGCTTGTAACCCTTTGGATCAAACATGATTATCATCCAATTCTCACATGCTTTATTATCTCAATGAGTTTTTTTTTTTTTTTAATTTTACACTGGCTGTCTCCCACCGAGGTAGTGTGACTGAAAAAGAAACACTGACCATCAGTGTTTCTGCTGGACTTTTTCTGTCTTTTGAACATCTCTTTTTTTTTTCTTTAATTCAGTTTGTTATACACATCTCAACATTCATGTGTGCTTCTCAATACAAGAAGTCTCCATATTGTGTTTGTAGTGTTCCACTCACAAGAAAATTGTTTATATAGATAACAGCACAGTAGTGCAATGGACTGCCTGTTTCCATGACCCAGGTTCTTGTATGGCATACAAAACTGACTAGTGGGAGAGCCCGTCATAACTCCAAGTTGTCGGTAAACAAGTACAGTATGTCGGTAAGTGAGGAGAGGCTGTAATGCTTCACTTAATAATGTGAAGGACCTGGGAGTGGTAATGTCTGAGGATCTCACTTTCAAGGATCACAACAGTGCCACGATCACAACTGCAAAGAAAATGATGGGATGGATAATGAGAATGTTTAGAACAAGAGATGCCAAGCCAATGATGATCCTTTCCAAATCACTTGTTCTCTCTAGGCTGGAATATTATTGTACATTAACGTCTCTGTTCACAGCAGGTGAAATTGCAGATCTTGAGAGAGTACAGATAATTTTTACTGCACAAGTCCTATCAAACACTTCAACTACTGGGAATGCTTGGAAGCACTTAGACATGTACTCTTTGGAATGCAGGTGAGAGAGATATATCATAATCTACACTTGGAAAATCCTAGAAGGAATGGTCTCGAATCTGCACACAGAAGTCACTCCCTACAAAAGTAAGAGACTGGGCAGGCAATGCAAAATACCCCAAATGAAAAGTAGGGGTGCCAGTGGTACACTAAGAGAAAACACCATAAGTGTCTGGGGCCCAAGACTGTTCAGTATCCTCCCACATGCATAAGGGGAATTACCAGTAGGCCCCTGGCTGCCTTCAAGAGGGAGCTGGACAGATACTTAAAGTTGGTGCTGTATCAGCCGGGCTGTGGTTCGTACATTGGACTGCGTGTGGCCAGCAGTAACAGCCTGGTTGATCAGGCCCTGATCCACCGGAAGGCCTGGTCGTGGACCGCGCCGTCAGTGTTGATCCCCGGAATACCCTCCAGGTAAGGAGTTTTGTCAAGTCGTAACTTGTTAAAGCTCTTCTTAAGAGAAATTGGAGGCAAAGGTATATGATGTTGACAGGTGGTGGAAAAGGTACAATATGTAACCACTCTGGGTAACTTTAAAATAGGTTAGACAAGTATGAGTGAGAAGGGTTGGATTTAAGTAGGACCTGCAAAGCAGGGGTTATTAGGATTATTGAAACTAATTTCTTAGGTAGCTGTTCTTGTAGGTTAAACAGATATGTGGTGAGAAAGGTTGGATTTAAAACAGATCTGCCATATATATGGCCCAATAGGACTACTGCTGTGTTTCTAGATTTTTTTTTCTTTCAGCAAACTGGCTGTATCCCACTAAGGCAGGGTGACCTGAAAAGAAAAATGAAAGTCCTAGATTTTTATTTTCTTTTATTGTCATAGAAACATTTTTAATCCTAAAACCTTGATCCCAGGAGTGATCAAGGTCCCAGGACTGTAATGTTTCTATTAAACATGTCCTAAAGTGATTGTGTCTTGAGAGAGATTTTATTTTAATGAAGGCTTGCTCAGCTCTAAGGGTGTGTATATTACCTGTCTTGTCAGCACTTTGCCTTCCATGTATTGGGTAATAGAGAAAGGAAAGTGAATGAATTAAAGAAAGAAAGATTCTTAATGGTATGAAGAGTTGTAAATGTAGATGGAGCAAAACGGTTTAAAATGCTCATGTGGTGGAAAATAAATGCAGTTAATGTGATTTTTATTGACAATATTTTGCTCACATGATGGGCTTTATCAATGCAAACATCTGTTTGTGAAAAGCCCATCATGTGAGTGAAACATTGTCCTGCATGTAGTGTTTCTACTCATGAAGGAGCTGTCTCTATATTAATCTGTCTGTGGTTCTCATTCACACTGTATATTTCAGGTCAAAACTCTAGATGAAGAAATAAAAGAATGTAAAAGTTGCATTGATGTTCTGCACAAGACGCCTTCGGAAAACATCAGGCCCAAACGAGGAGCTAAAATGGATTGGGAAAAGATAGCTGCCCAAGCGGTGAGTCCAGTTTTTTCACTCTTGCGATATACAGTGGAACCTCGGCTTACAAATTTAATCCGTTCCGTGGACTTGTTCGTATCCTGATTTGTTCGTATGCTGGGTCAATTTTCCTCATTTAAATTAATTGAAATTCAATTAGTAATTTGTTCCAGCTGAATTCCTGCTCTCAGGAGGCGTGACAAAATAACCCTAATATCAACTCTACGGCTTATTTATTTATTTATTTATTAATTTGAACATGATACAGAGAAGTACAAAGGAATACAGTTATTAAAGTGTAACATGCCAAAGCCCCTTGTATGCAGAGCATAATGGGCAGGCTTAAAATTAACTTAAGATTAACTAAGCAATGATATATTCAGTGGTAAAAACATTATTGTAAACAGAAAGCAATTTAGCACAAATGAGTATTACAAAGACAGGTCATATGGTCATTTACTGTGTTGCTGTGCATTCAATAGAATGGAGTATTCTGTTAGGTAATGTATTTAAAAAAAACAAAGTTTGATTGGGTCACAGGTTTATGAGATACAATAATGAGAAACATGAGATACAATTTATGAGGTACAATTATTCAGTACATGTATTTATTTAGTTGTGGGTGAGTAAGTGATTTTTGAGAAGAGACCTGAATTTATAAACAGACAGTGTTTCTTTTATATTCACAGGTAATGAATTTCAGATTTTAGGGCCTTTTATGTGCATTGAGTTTTTGCATAGCGTGAGATGGACACGAACATCAAAGAGTGATCTGTGCCTTGTGTTATGGTCATGTGTTCTGTTGAGGTTGGTAAGGAGACATTTGAGGGGAGGGTTTATATCAGAGTTAAGTGTTCTATGTATGTAGTAGGTGCAGTAATAAGTATGGATGTTTTGTATGGTGAGTAGGTTTAGAGTTTTGAATATTGGTGGAGTGTGCTGCATGTAGTGGGAATTTATCATTCTGACTGCAGCCTTTTGTTGGGTAATTAATGGTCTGAGATGGTTTATTGTTGTTGAGCCCCATGCACAAATTCCATAGGTGAGATAGGGGTAAATAAGTGAGTGATATAGGGCCAGGAGGGCTGACTGTGGAACATAGTACCGTATCTTCGATAGTATGCCTACGGTCTTGGAAATTTTTTTGTATATGAAGGGTGGTAAGGTATTTAAATCTCCTGTCTTGTTTTTTAGTGTGTTGATAATAAGGGAGACTTCAGTAGGGTTAGTTGGAGCTAGGAACAGTGTGTTTGGGTAGTTGCCAGTGAGGTAGTCATTGGGTGGGGTATCTGAGCTTGGGATTTTATTGGCAAGGTTTTTTTCCTATAGTGGAAAAGAAATTATCAAGTCTGTTTGCTGTTTCAGTTGGTGGGAGTTGGGGTTCATCTGGTTTTGTTAATTCAATTTCGCTATTTCGTGATATCATTTTTGTTCCTAGAATTTCTGATAGGGTTTTCCAGGTCTTTTTTATATCACCTCGTAAGTTGGATAATGTGTTCTCATAATAAAGTTTTTTAGCCCTTCTTATCAGGCTGGTTAGGATTGATGAGTAACGTTTTGTTTGGTCTCTGGTTATGTGACCCATTCTGTACTGTTTTTCGTATAAGTGCTTTGTATTTATGGATTTGAGGATGCTGGGTGTTAGCCAAGGACTGTTCAGTCTCTTAACTGTCATCTGTTTAGTTTTTTGGGGCAGTGCTTGTTATAGAGGTATTGGGTCTTTTTTTAGAAAATTATTAATGCATTCGTCATTATCTGTATAGATTTCTAGCTCAATGTGCCATTCAATGTTTGTCACTGCTGCTGTGAAGTTATTAATGGCTGCCTCATTGTGAAGTCTGAAAGTGACTTTAGTAGTGTCTTGGGGTAATTTGCCAAGATTTGTTATGAGGAAGGTAGGGTAGTGATCTGTGGTATTATCTGTGATTATGCCTGATTTTAAAGGGAATATGGTGTTGGTCCAGATGTGGTCTAGTAGGGAAACACTAGTCTCTGTAACTCTTGTAGGTTTTGTTACTGCTGGTAGCAACAAGCAGTTACTCATAGTGTTTGTGAATTCAGTAACATGTGGGTCCTGGTCTGCAGGATATTTATATTGAAGTCACCTGAGAGTAGTAAGTGATCTTTGTTCATGCGTGCATCAATTATCATACTTCCTAGGTTTTCACTAAAACGGCTAATGTTTGACTGTGGTACTCTGTAGATGTTTATCACTGTGAGAGGTTTTTGTAGGTGTTTGGATTTGAATTTAGCTATTATATATTCCCCATGTTCATCCCTTGTGCAAGTATTAATGATACATTCTAGTTGGTCTGAGTAGTATATAGCTGTGCCACCCCCTTGTTGATCTGTCCTACAGTTGTGTATGGCTGTGTAACCAGGAATGGCATAGACATCTGTAGTATCAGACTTTAGCCAGGTTTTGGTGAGAGTAATGATGGATATACTGGCATGCAGGGAATTTAGTAATGCTATGAGGTCATCATAATGTTTACCTAAAGATCTGATGTTTTAGTTAAAGACAGTTATGTTTTTGTTGGCTCTGAGAAGTGCCTTTGATTGTTCTGCTGTGTAGTAATTACAGTTACTGTTTGATTCATTTAAGTCATTCATTAAGAGGTTGGTATCAGGATCAATGCTTGTTATCATAAGATTTATAGTGAATCTTTAGTTAGAATTAAGTATAAGACAAAGTAAATATTCTAAAGCTATAAAATAGCACCCGAGTTATATTAACAAATGTAAAAATTTGAGCTAAGGTAATTCTTTAAAGCTAAAATAAAGGAGACAATATAAAAGGGACTAAAAAAAAATTGTGGTGAGCAAATAAAGTGGTAATCAAATAAATGAGCTAGGGAATATAATGGCAAAATAGTGAACTTATTACACTTTAGCACCTGAGAATAGCACCTTGATTATTTTAACAATTGTGAATATATGAACTAAGGTTGTTATGTAAAGTTAAAATAAAGCTAAAATAAAGGAGAAAATATAAAGGGACTAAATTAAATAATGGTAAACAGAGTTAAATTGGCAGATAGTAACTAAGATACAATATTGGTTTGGGAGTAACATCTGATTTGTTATATATAATAAGTTGAGCAATTTATTGTACTATAAAAAGTGAAAATAATATGAGGTAGTTGGTAGTAGCTAGCAAAAGATAGTTTTGGGCCTTGAACAATAATGTAATTGAAATATACACTAATTGCACACACAATATAGTCACTAAGATATGAAAATAATCTGAGAGTAGGATTTGCCTTGTAGCATAAAGTTTGAGCAATTAATATCATTATAGGAATATTCAGGAAACCGGTTATTTTTATATAGCCAGACTTGAGTCCTGGAAATGGGAAGTACAATGCCTGCACTCTAAAGGAGGGGTTTTGGGATATTAGCAGTTTGGAGGGATATGTTGTGCATCTTTATACGTATAAGCTTCTAAACTGTTGTGTTCTGATCACCCCTGCAAAAACAGTGATAATGTGTGAGTGTGGTGAAAGTGTTGAATGATGATGAAAGTATTTTCTTTTTGGGGATTTTCTTTCTTTTTGGGTCACCCTGCCTTGGTGGGAGATGGCCAACTTGTTTAAAAAAAAAAAAAAAAAAGGAATATTATTTGAGGTAGTTGATACTAGCTAGTGAGGGATGGTTCAAGGTATTGCACAGTAGTGTAGTAGGAACATACACTAGTAATTTGGGAGAAAAGGGAAAATTAGGTATGATTATAAGAGAATTTAACAGTGCTTAAGTAGGAAAGAAAAAGGTAATAAAGATATTATTAAAGAGTAAGTACCCTATTAACAAAAAATAAATTGTGAATTGGGAATCTGGGAAGATAACACAAATTGGGTCACACAAAGAACTGTGTGGGACACCTGGGATAATGAGGTAGTAAATACTATCTAGGAGGTGATAGTACAGGGATTAGTTCAGTAATGACATAATAACATACACTAACGTAGTAAGGATTTGGTCACTAATATCAGTCAGACTCTGTAATGTTTGCATCATGAAGGAAGTTTGCTAGTTCATTTTCATTTGTAATGTAGTACACCCAGCCTACATTTGTTTTTCTTACTAGAATTTGTCCATCACGTACAAAGCACTGGTGAATTTTATCATTATTATCACGTTTTAGCTTTCTCACTCTGTACAGGAGGTTGTGTCGTTTTCTTGTGAGACACTCATTTATGTATATATCTTTTTTTGCTTTAATAGATGAAATTATTAGATCTTTGTTCCTGTCTTGTGTGTGAAATCTGAGCATAACACTTTTTCTACTTTGGTTCCCTAGTAACTGCGATTCTTTTATTTCCGACACTGGTACATTTACATGTATTCATCTAACATGACATAATAAACAATATAAATAAGATAGAAAACTGATATACACTCTAGAATGAATAAAATATGTCATTATGTGGACAACAGAGGGAGGAGGATTGTGGTCGAGCATTCTAGCTATGAAAACGTCAGAGGTGATATAAGAGAAAATGGAGTTTGTGAGGCTAACTGAATTAAATCTGGTGTACATACGACATTTACATATCATGGAGAAGAAATGTAGAGCGGCATATCCTGTCAAGAGTTCACATTTTTCTTAAAGACTGCTATGTACAATTTTCATGTTTATCTTGCTACACTACTGTGAGCTGTTTCACCGTCAACCATGTCAACAGCAGCTTTACCAACTTTTAATTGACAGAGGTCAGCTGCTTAGAAATTACTGTAATGCCCTTCGCTGGCGCTATAGCCTTTACAGACCCCTTCTGCTTTAGTATTGCACATATAGTAGATTATTATTATTATAATCATGGGGAAGTGCTAAACCCATAGGTACTCACTCGCCAAGTCTTCAGCCCTCGTACTTAGTCTGTACTTATTAATCATTTCTTGCTTTAATTCCATGAAAATCATCCTCTTTTCCTTCTTGGCACTGTCCTTTGCACTTGCTTCCTTAGGACCCATGGTTAGAAGAAAGAAATCTTGTGAATTAACTGCACGAAACATAAGGAAATCACAAGAATTCCTTGCACCGCGAGGGTAGCTCTGTAAGCACGTGCACTAGTGACCATTCTGGGGGTGTTGTCAAACTAAATTATACGCAGCACATACATAGCATTTTTTTTTTTTTTTCAAGTCGGCCGTCTCCCACCGAGGCAGGGTGACCCAAAAAAGAAAGAAAATACTTTCATAATCATTCAACACTTTCACCTCACTAACACATAATCACTGTTTTTGCAGAGGTGCTCAGAACACAACAGCTTAGAAGCATATGCCTATAAAGATACACAACATATCCTTCCAAACTGCTAATATCCCGAACCCCTCCTTTAGAGTGCAGGCATTGTACGTACTTCCCATTTCCAGGACTCAAGTCTGGCTATATAAAAATAACCGGTTTCCCTGAATCCCTTCACTAAATATTACCCTGCTCACACTCCAACAGATCGTCAGGTCCCAAATACCATTCGTCTCCATTCACTCCTATCTAACACGCTCACGCACACTTGCTGGAAGTCCAGGCCCCTCGCCCACAAAACCTCCTTTACCCCCTCCCTCCAACCTTTTCGAGGAGGACCCCTACCCCGCCTTCTTTCCCCTACAGATTTATACGCGCTCTCCATGTCATTCTACTTTGATCCATTCTCTCTAAATGACCAAACCGCCTCAACAACCCCTCTTCAGCCCTCTGACTAATGCTTTTATTAACTCCACACCTCCTAATTTCCACACTCCAAATTTTCTGCATAATATTTAAACCACACATTGCCCTTAGACAGGACATCTCCACTGCCTCCAACCGCCTCCTCGCTGCTGCATTCACAACCCAAGCTTCACACCCATATAAAAGTGTTGGTACTACTATACACCTACCATCCGACTTACGACCTGCTCGACTTACGACCACTCGACTTACGACCGTGTTTTTTTATGCCAAATTTCTGGGAAATAAACAACTATTTGTGTTGTACACAGTGTTTATCCTAAACCTTACAGCATAAAATACAGTACAAACAGCATAAAAAGTAAAGTAAAACATGAAATGCCAAAATAAAGCAATAAAATAGTCATTACAAAAATGTTATGTTGATATTCAGTAGTAAAGTTCGACTTACGACCATTTCGACTTACGACCGGTTTCTCGGAACCGAACTCGGTCGTATGTCGGATGGTAGGTGTACAGTAGACCCCCGCATACCGGATGCATCGCATACCGTACAATCCGCATACCGGACGCTTTGATCGCAAAAATTTTGCCTCGCATACCGCCCAAAAACCCGCTCACCGCCCTTCGTCCGAGACGCGTCCAATGTGCAGCCTGAGCCACGCTCACATGTTCCGCCGGTGGTATTGTTTACCAGCCAGCCTCCGCGGTAACATCCAAGCATACAATCGGAACATTTCGTATTATTACAGTGTTTTTGGTGATTTTTTCTGGAAAATAAGTGACCATGGGCCCCAAGAAAGCTTCTAGTGCCAACCCTACAGCAATAAGGGTGAGAATTACTATGGAGATAAAGAAAAAGATCATTGATAAGTATGAAAGTGGAGTGCGTGTCTCCGAGCTGGCCAGGTTGTATAATAAACCCCAATCAACCATCGCTACTATTGGTGGTACAGCTGCTGCTGTACCACCGTCAGCTGCTGCTGCACTGTCAGCTACTGCTGCACTGTCAGCTGCTGCTGCTGTACCACCGTCAGCTGCTGCTGCTGCTGTAGTACCGTCTGCTGCTGCTGTAGCATCGTCTGCTGCTGCTGCAGCATCGTCTGCTGCTGCTGTAACATCGTCTGCTGCTGCTGTAGCATCGTCTGCTGCTGCTGTAGCATCATCTGCTGCTGCTGTAGCATCGTCTGTTGCTGCTGTAGCATCGTCTGTTGCTGCTGTAGCATTGTCTGCTGCTGCTGTAGCATCGTCTGCTGCTGCTGTAGCATCGTCTGCTGCTGCTGTAGCATCGTCTGCTGCTGCTGTAGCATCGTCTGCTGCTGCTGTAGCATCGTCTGCTGCTGCTGTAGCATCGTCTGCTGCTGCTGTAGCATCGTCTGCTGCTGCTGTAGCATCGTCTGCTGCTGCTGTAGCATCGTCTGCTGCTGCTGTAGCATCGTCTGCTGCTGCTGTAGCATCGTCTGCTGCTGCTGTAGCATCGTCTGCTGCTGCTGTAGCATCGTCTGCTGCTGCTGTAGCATCGTCTGTTGCTGCTGTAGCATCGTTTGTTGCTGCTGTACCACCGTCAGCTGCTGCTGCTGCTGTAGCACCGTTGTTGGTGTGGCTTATTGAGAATACCAAGAAACAATTAACCCCAGAGGATTTGCCACCCAGGATAACCCAAAAAAGTCAGTGTCATCGAAGACTGTCTAACTTATTTCCATTGGGGTCCTTAATCTTGTCTCCCAGGATGCAACCCACACCAGTCGACTAACACCCAGGTGAACAGGGAAAATGGCTGGAACTAGTGCTCATATTGGTGAATTTAGAGCCAGCAAAGATTGGTTTGAGAGATTTAAGAATCGTAGTGGCATACACAGTGTGATAAGGCATGTTCTAAAAAAAATATAATATATATATATATATATATATATATATATATATATATATATATATATATATATATATATATATATATATATATATATATATATATATATATATATATATATATATCTTTCTTTCAACGCACCGGCCGTATCCCACCAAGGCAGGGTGGCCCAAAAAGAAAAACGAAAGTTTCTCTTTTTAAATTTAGTAATTTATACAGGAGAAGGGGTTACTAGCCCCTTGCTCCCGGCATTTTAGTCGCCTCTTACGACACGCATGGCTTACGGAGGAGGAATTCTGTTCCACTTCCCCATGGAGAATATACATATATATATATAATATATATATAAATTATATATATATATATATATATATATTTATTTATTTATTACTTATTTATTTATTTATTTTATATTTATTTATTTATTTATTTATTTATTTATTTATTTATTTATTTTACATGTATATATTTCAACCGCCCAGGGAGGTACTACCGTCCTGCCAAGTGAGTGTAAAACGAAAGCCTGTAATTGTTTTACATGATGGTAGGAATGCTGGTGTCATTTTTTTCTGTCTCATAAACATGCAAGATTTCAGGTATGTCTTGCTACTTCTACTTACACTTAGGTCACACTACACATACATGTACAAGCATATACATGTATATACACACCCCTCTGGGTTTTCTTATATCTTCTTTCTAGTTCTTGTTCTTGTTTATTTCCTCTTATCTCCATGGGGAAGTGGAACAGAATTCTCCCTCCGTAAGCTATGCGTGTTGTAAGAGGCGACTAAAATGCCAGGAGCAAGGGGCTAGTAACCCCTTCTCCTGTATAAATTACTAAATTTAAAAAGAGAAACTTTTGTTTTTCTTTTTGGGCCACCCTGCCTCGGTGGGATATGGCCGGTTTGTTGAAAAAAAAAAAAATATATATTTGTATATACACCTACCATCCGACTTATGACCGAGTTCGGTTCCGAGAAACCGGTCGTAAGTCAAACTTTACTACTGAATATCAACAAAACATTTTTGTAATGACTTTATTTTATTGTTTTATTTTGGTATTTCATGTTTTACTTTACTTTTTATGTTGTTAGCACTGTATTTTATACTGTAAGGTTTAGGATAAACACTGTGTACAACACAAATAGTTGTTTATTTCCCAGAAATTTGGCATAAAAAACACGGTCGTAAGTCGAGTGGTTGTAAGTCGGATGGTAGGTGTATTTATATACTATTTCATACATTTATTAAACAAAAATACCAACCACTCCAACACTATATCCCCCCCTGCTTTTAACATTTCTGTCATGATCCTATCAGTTCCAGCTGATTTACTCCCTTTCATTCTACATAATGCCTCATGCACCTCCCCACATATTCACATCCTGCTCTTCTTCACTCCTAAAAGATGGTATACCTCCCTGGCCAATGCATGAAATTACCCCCTCCCTTTCTTCGTCGACATTTAAAAGTTCCTCGAAATATTCTAGCCATCTACCCAATACCTCCATCTGCCCATCTACTAACTCCCCTACTCTGTTTTTAACTGACAAATCCATTCGTTCCATGGCTTTCTTAACTTGTTTAACTCCAAAAATTTTTCTTATTTCCATTAAAATTTCTTGACAATGCCTTTCCCACTCTATCATCTGCTCTCCTTTTGCACTCTCTCACCACTCTCTTCACCTTTCTTTTACTCCCCATATACTCTACTCTTCTTATAGCACTTCTTTTATAAATTATTATATTGCTGTAATCTTTTATTATAGATTATTTTATGAACTACAAAAGACAGTTACATTTCTTTTGTACCAGTTTGATGGTCACCGGAGCTCTGAGGAATGTCGTCTGCAGTGGGAGAACCTGCTCCACCCATTGATCAACCGCTCACCGTGGACTGAGGAAGAAGATCTTGCACTCCAGGTTTGCATTTTACTAACCAGTAGTTTCTAACTTGTGCATGTTGTAGTACTTAAAGCAGGATTGTACCCACGAGTTTTTCTGTAAGTATATAGCCATTCACAGGAGTTGCACTGATGCCACTGAATGGCTTGGGATCAAAAAAATTGCCAGTAGTTACCCCTCTTCCATTGGTTAAAATTGATCACCTCCCATTTTCCAGGTTCTTCATGGCCCATATGGATTTAGCAGCCCTCCATGAATATAATACAGTAATGTGTGAGGATTTAATTGTTGTTATCCACACTGTGCATGCATATTTATTTACATGCAAACACACTTTTCCCACTACACATGTTAGTAGCACACAGTGGTAATTATTATTATTGCAGTACAGTACATTCCTGGGGGGGGGGGGAGTGCTAAACCCATAAGTTATTGCCAAGAGAAGGGGAAGTATTTGGGTTTGATTCAGTGAAGGGGAAGGTAGCTCCAACTCTTTGGATCAGTATCTCTTCACCAGCATGAAACAGATACCTGTAATTGTTTTACACAATAGTAGGATTTCTAGTTTTCTTTTCTTTCTGTCTCATGAACATGCAAGAACACAGGTACTTCTACTTACACTTAGGTCAGACTACACATACATGTTCACGTATATGTATACACACCAATCTGAATTTTCTTCTATTTTTCTGAAGGGGTCTTCTTATCTATTTCCTTTCATCTCCATGGTTAAGTGGAGAAAAATCTTTCCTTCACAAGCCATGTTTGTCATAAGAGCTGACTAAAAGGCTGGGAGCAATGGGCTAGCAACCTCCTCTCCTATATAAATTACTTAAAATGAAAAGAAGAAAACTTTTATTAAGCTGGGATGTTTGAATGTGTGTGGATGTAGTACAGATGATAACAGAGATAATTGCCAATGTTATGAATGAAAAGAAGTTGGATGTCCTTGCTCTAAGCAAAACAAAGCTGAAGGGGGTAGGAGAGTTTCAGTGGGGAAAAATAAATGGGATTAAGTTAAGAGTATCTTAGAGAGTTAGAGCTAAGGAAAGGGTAGCAACTGTGTTGAAGGATCAGTTAGGGAAGGAGAAGAGGGAATATAAATGCATAGATTCAGGGATGATGTGGGTTAAAATAAGGGTTGGATGTAAAAAGTGAGTTATAATAAGTGTTCATGCACCTGGAGAAGAGAGGGAGAGAGAGATTGAGAGATTTTGGGAGATGTTAAGCAAGTGTTTGAGAAGCTTTGAACAAAGTGAAAGAGTAGTTGTGGTGGGAGACATGAATGCTGAAGTGGGTGAAATGGTTATAGAGGGATGTGGTAGGTAAGTTTGAGGTGCCAGGTGTAAATGATAATGGGGGGCCTTGGAACTTTGTATAGAAATAGGTTTGGTAATACATAATACTTTTTTCCTTTTTTAACAAACCAGCCGTATCCCACCGAGGCAGGGTGGCCCAAAGAGAAAAACGAAAGTTTCTCTTTTTAAATTTAGTAATTTATACAGGAGAAGGGGTTACTAGCCCCTTGCTCCCGGCATTTTAGTCGCCTCTTACAACACGCATGGCTTACGGAGGAAGAATTCTGTTCCACTTCCCCATGGAGATAAGAGGAAATAAACAAGAACAAGAACTAGTAAGAAAATATAAGAAAACCCAGAGGGGTGCATATATATATGCTTGTACATGTATGTGTAGTGTGACCTAAGTGTAAGTAGAAGTAGCAAGATGCACCTGAAACCTTTCATATTTATGAGAGAAAAATGGACACCAGCAATCATACCATCATGTAAAATAATTACAGGCTTTCGTTTTACATTCACTTGGCAGGACGGTAGTACCTCCCTGGGTGGCTGCTGTCTACCAACCTACTACCTGTTAGATAAGACATATTTTAAGAAAAAAAAGGATAAATAAATATGCAAGATATGATATAGGGCATAATGACAGTAGTTTCTTAGAGACTATGAATTGGTAGATAAGATTCATGGGTAGACTACAGGATTTGCATGTTTATAGAGGGGCCATAGATATATCAGATCACTTTTAAGTTGTAGCTACAGTGAGAGTAAAAGGTAGATGGGAAGCAAGGAGAATGGCATCAGCATGTAAGAGAGAAGTGAAGGTTTATAAGCTAAAGGAGGAAGCAGTTAGTGTAAGATATAAATAACTATTGGAAGAAAGATGGGCTGGTGAGAGTATAGGCAATGAGGTTAAAAAGGTATGGGATAGATTTAAGAATGCAGTGTTAGTGTTCAGCAGAAGTGTGTGGTTATAGGAAAGTAGGTGCGGGAGGGAAGAAGAGTGATTGGTGGAATGATGAGGTAGAGAGAGTAGAATATGAGAGGTTATTACAGAGTAGAAGTGATGCAAGGAGGGAGGAGTATATATAGAGAAAAAGAGTGGTTAAGAGCAGTGGCGGCTCGTAGCTAAAATTAATGGAGGTGCTGCTTCAGAAAACTTTTTACTTCACAGCTGCAAAGCCAACTTCTCCGTTGGTACCATTCAGAATTAAAGCTACGAATATACTTTTTGAATTTTTCCCAGGCATCATTTACGTCTGTGCAACTTGTTATCACTGTCCAGTCACAATTGTGTAGCCTATTTACCAGTGTTTCTTTACTGTAGTTTCTAGTTGCCCTCATTTTTATTGTCCTGTGTAGGCCTATCTGTTCCCTAGTGATTTTCCTGCATTTCATTCCTGTGGAATGAAATACAAAATGGGAATTGACACAGTTACTTTTTGCTGATGATACTGTGCTTTTGGGAGATTACAAAGAAAAATTTCAAAGGTTAGTGGACGAGTTTGGGAGAGTGTGTAAAAGTAGAAAGTTGAAAGTGAACATAGAAATGAGTAAGGTGATAAAGGTATCATATGATTTAGATAAAGAAAAATTGGATATCAAATTGGAAAGGAGGAGTATGGAAGAAGTGAATGTTTTAAGATATTTGGGTGTTGACGTGTCAGCGGATGGATTTATGAAGGATGAGGTTAATCATAGAATTGATGAAGGAAAAAAGGTGAGTGGTGCGTTTAGGTATATATGGAGACAAAAAACATTATCTATGGAAGCAAAGAAGGGAATGTATGATAGTATAGTGGTACCAACACACTTATATGGGTGTGAAGCTTGGGTTGCAAATGCTGCAGCGAGGAGATGGAGGCAGTGGAGATGTCCTGTCTAAGGGCAATGTGTGGAGTAAATATTATGCAGAAAATTTGGAGTGTGGAAATTAGGAGAAGGTGTGGAGTTAATAAAAGTATTAGTCAGAGGGCTGAAGAGGAGTTGTTGAGGTGGTTTGGTCATTTAGAGAGAATGAATCAGAGTAGAATGACATGGAGAGCGTAAAAATCTATACGGGAAGGAAGGCGGGGTAGGGGTTGTCCTCGAAAAGGTTGGAGGGAGGGGTGAAGGAGGTTTTGTGGGCGAGGGGCTTGGGCTTCCAGCAAGCATGTGTGAGCGTGTTAGATAGGAGTGAATGGAGATGAATGGTATTTTGGACCTGAAGAGCTGTTGGAGTGTGAGCAGGGTAATATTTAGTGAAGGGATTCGGGGAAACCAGTTATTTTTATGTAGTCGGACTTGAGTTCTGGAAATGGGAAGTACAATGCCTGCACTTTAAAGGAGGGGTTTGGGATATTGGCAGTTTGGAGGGATATGTTGTATATCTTTATACATATATGCTTCTAAGCTGTTGTATTCTGAGCACCTCTGCAAAAACAGTGATTGTGAGAGTGTGGTGAAAGTGTTGAATGATTATGAAAGTATTTTCCTTTCGGGGATTTTCTTTCTTTTTGGGTCATCCTGCCTCAGTGGGAGACGGCCGACTTGTTAAAAAAAAAAAATATTTACTGTTCTTCTTTCATACCTTAGTACAGTGTATACATATGTCTGGTGGTGCCTGAGATGAGAATGGTTCTATTGTCTCACATTGACCTATCTGTGCATTATACATAGAGTTAAGGTTATCATTCCTAGCTAATAGACTGTCATTATTACCTTCACTTATCTGTCTGTTTTGCACCTGTACCACAGTTTGAGGTCCTGGATTAGTTTGGATATTGCCACATAGTAACGCAACTATAATAGCTGTGTGTCACTGTTTTTGTTTGGCTATTTGGTATTGCCATACCTTGCAGCGATAGTGACACTTACATTTTTGGAAGTATGGCAACTGTTGGGCTCTCACTGTCCAGGGTGCTATTACCCAATTTGCCTTTTCCAGTCCCCATGACCTATTTCCTTCTTCAGAGAATTGCAGGATAAGGATAAATGTAATTATGGCAGCCTCTATTCCTCTAACACCAGCCATGTTCGCTCTTCACTCTTTTTATCACTTCACAACAATTTTTTTTTTTTTAAAGAAACCACTGATTGCTATCAGTCACCTAGCACTGGCCTAGTAGCTACTATAGCAATCACCACTGATTACTAGTTGATTTCCTGTTCACTTACTTCACTAACCCCTTCACTTGTTCATTTTACTTCACAAACCCCCTTCACCCCTCACTTATCCCCTTACTTCATAAACCCCTTTCACTCCTCACTTCACAGTCCGGCTTCACCTATGACACTTCTAGCTCATTTCCATCCTGGCATGATAAAAAAATTTTAATCAATGGCATTATCCATCTAGCCGTCTAGACGATATCATGAAAGGTAATAGGAGCAATCCTATTATCTGCCTCAGTGCGGGAGGCAACGATGTTGGCATACATAGGAGTGAAGACCTGATTAGCAGGTATAGGACAGCAGTAGAGATTATTAGGAGGAAGGGTGGGAACCCTGTGATATGTGGCATTTTGCCCAGGAGAGGAGCTGGAAATGAATGGTTGTCCAGGGCAATTAGTGTCAATTGCTGGCTGGACAAACACTGTAAGGAAAATTCAGTAACATTCATAGACAACTGAGACCTCTTCTATGGTAGAAATGACATGTATGCCAGGGATGGGTTCACTTATCTAGGTTTGGGGTGAGAGCACTGGTGGTATGGGTTTTTTCAGTATAGCAATAGTGTGAGTTTTAGGGAAACCAGTAATAGGCAGAATGAGGCAGAGTTATTCAAGAATATTGGAAACCCAGTTGCACTAGGTGACAAGAACAGTAATAGGTATAGTAGAGGAACAGAAATCAGCAGGAAGAGAAAAGAGAAGGGAGGTTTTTTAAAGATATTTTATACTAATTCACGTAGTGCGAGGATAAGATGGATGAATTGAGATTATTTGCAAGTGCGGGTAACATTGGTGTTTTTGCAATAACTGAGACATGGTTTAATGTAAAAAATCGGGACATGCCTGCTGAATGTCACATTCAGGGTTGTAAATTGTTTCAAGTAGATAGAAGTATCGGTAAGGGGGTTGGGGTGGCACCCTATGTCCGAGATCGTTTAAATTGTTGCATAAAAACAGGTATAAAGTCTGAACTAAAACACAGAGTCTGGGTAGAATTTTCTGAGGGGTATGAGAAATTTATTTTAGGCGTGGTATACCGTCCTCCAAACTTAACCCTTAAACTGTCCAAACAGATCTATGTTCACATGCGTAGTGCTCCAAAAGTAAATCTACATTTTTTTACATATTTTCAAATATAACAAAAAAAAATGTAGATCAAAGTTTTTTTTACATGTTTTCAAATGTAAAAAAAAAAAAAATCTACATTTTTTACATACTTTTAAATGTTGAAAAAACGTAGATCTACATTTGGACAGTTTAAGGGTTAAATAGGGACCAAGGGAAACTACTTTGGGAGGAAATTGTTAAGGCCACAAGGCACGAAAACATAGTAATTCTAGGGGACTTTAACTTTAGTCAGATTGATTGGAATTTTTTGACTGGGAATTTAGAATCTAACAACTTTTTAGAAGTAGTTAAGGATTGTTTTTTGAAGCAGTTTGTGACAGAACCTACAAGGGGAAATAACCTGCTTGACTTGGTTCTGGCAAACAAAGAAAACCTTGTAAATAATATAGAAATTACAGAGGAACTCGGCACAAGCGACCACAAATCAATTACCTTCAGCATTGAATGGAAGTATGATAGTAAGAATAACTCAGTAACAGTCCCAGATTTTCGCTTAGCAGATTACAATGGGCTTTGAGAACACTTATCTGTTGACTGGGATAACGAAGAGAGCTATCAATATGAGAGTTTTCTAAACACTACACATGCTGCCCAAAGAAATTTTATTCCGTATAAAGAAATTAGATCAAATAGAAATGACTCAAAATGGATGAATAATAGGCTCAGATATCTTTTAGGACAGCAAAAAGGAATTTATAGGTACACCAAAGAGGTGAGGGTCATCTTATGAATCAGTATGTTGACATTAGGAGGGACGTTAAAAAGGGGATAAGAAAAGCTAAACAGGACTACGAAATTAAAGTTGCTAGGGATTCGAAAACTAACCCAAAAACTTTTTTCCAGGTTTATAGAACAAAAGTTAGAGATAAGATAGGTCCCCTTAAAAATAACTATAGGCATCTTGCTGACAAAGAGAATGAAATGTGCTCGATTTTAAATAATTATTTTTTCTCGTTTTTTACACAGGAAGACACTAACAGTATCCCAGTAATTAATTTTTATAGTGGGCCTGAAGAAGATAAATTATGTAACATCACAGTCACTTGTGAAATGGTTATGAAACAAATAGACCGACTGAAACAAAATAAATTGCTGGGTCCTGATGAGCTTTTTTCAAGGGTTCTTATGGAATGCAAAATGGAACTCTGTGAACCATTAACTAATATTTTTAATTTATCTCTTCAAACAGGTGTAGTGTCTGATATGTGGAAGATGGCTAATGTAATTCCTATTTTCAAAGCAGGGGACAAGTCGTTACCGTCAAATTTCTGCCCAATAAACCTGACCTCAATTGTAGGCAAATTACTAATCAATTATAGCTGAGATTATAAGAAACCATCTGGATAAGCATAATCTGATTAATGATACTCAGCATAGATTCACGAGAGACCGTTCGTGTCTAACTAATTTATTAACTTTCTTCAGTAAAGCTTTTGAGGCTGTTGATCATGATAAAGAATTTGATATTATTTACTTAGATTTTAGTAAGGCTTTTGATAGAGTTCCGCACCAAAGACTGTTAAAGAAAGTGGCAGCTCATGGCATTGGGGAAAAAGTGCTCTCGTGGATCGAGTCATGACTTACAGACAGGAAGCAGAGAGTGTCCATACATGGGGTTAAATCCGACTGGGGATCTGTAACAAGTGGCGTTCCAGAGGGATCGGTCTTGGGCCCGTTGTTGTTTATAATATGTATCAATTATCTTGATGAGGGAATTACTAGTGAAATGAGCAAATTTGCTGATGACACAAAGATAGGTAGGATAATTGATTCAAACGTAGATATCAGGGATAAGATAAGATAAGATAAGATTTCGTTCGGATTTTTAACCCCGGAGGGTTAGCCACCCAGGATAACCCAAGAAAGTCAGTGCGTCATCGAGGACTGTCTAACTTATTTCCATTGGGGTCCTTAATCTTGTCCCCCAGGATGCGACCCACACCAGTCGACTAACACCCAGGTACCTATTTGCTGCTAGGTGAACAGGACAACAGGTGTAAGGAAACGTGTCGAAATGTTTCCACCCGCCGGGAATCGAACCCGGGCCCTCCGTGTGTGAAGCGGGAGCTTTAGCCACCAGGCCACCGGCCACCTACATCAGGAGGATTTAGATAAACTCAATACCTGGTCAGAAAAGTGGCAGATGCAGTTCAGTGTGGATAAATGCAAGGTTCTGAAGCTTGGGAGTGTCCATAACCCTAGCACTTATAAGTTAAATAATGTAGAACTTAGCCATACAGATTGCGAAAAGGACTTGGGGGTTACGATAAGCGGTAACCGTAAACCAAGACAGCACTGCCTAAGCGTACGTAATAAGGCAAACAGATTACTGGGATTTATATCAAGAAGTGTAAGCAACAGAAGTTCAGCGGTTATATTACAGCTTTATACATCATTAGTAAGGCCTCGCCTAGATTACGCAGCTCAGTTCTGGTCTCCATATTACAGAATGGACATAAATTCATTAGAAAATATTCAGCGTAGAATGACTAAATTAATACATAGCATTAGAAATCTTCCTTATGAAGAAAGATTGAAGACCCTTAAATTACATTCACTTGTTAGATGAAGAATTAGGGGAGACATGATCGAAGTGTATAAGTGGAAAATGGGTATTAATAAGGGGATATAAATAAGGTCTTGAGGATATCTCTCCAAGAGAAAACCCGCAGTAATGGCTTCAAATTAGACAAGTTTAGATTTAGAAAGGATATAGGAAAGTATTGGTTTGGAAATAGGGTAGTTGATGAGTGGAACAGTCTGCCTAGTTGGGTTATGGAGGCTAAAACCTTAGGTAGTTTCAAATTTAAGTTGGATAAATACATGAGTGAGTGGATTTGAGTAGGACTTGCATATGATTGGATTGAGTTCTCCGAGCTTATTTCTTGGGTGGCATTGAAAATTGGGTTGGGCAAATATTTTGTTAGTCGGATGGATTGTAAAGGTCCTGCCTAGTATGGGCCAACAGGCCTGTTGCAGTGTTCCTCCTTTCTTATGTTCAAAGCCTCATCGATCCCATTTATTGGGGCTGTGTTGTGTTGTTGACTGTTCCTCGTAGAGTTGATGTTTCAGCCATTTTTATAAGCACTGAGGGAAAAAGCAGCCACTGCAATCTGACAGATTCCTTGGAGTTTAGTCATTAGATTTGGTATTTTCTCCTATGTTTCCCTCCCAATGTACACTGGTCAGTTGATATGGAGGTCAGCTTTTGAAAAAAAAAACATGCTTGGCTGTTTAACTAATCCACTTCCTGCGATTTGGCACTGAGGAAAAGAACCATCGCTATAGCCCAATAGTTTTCTTGGAGGTTTTTCTAAATTTGGCAGTTTCTCCGGTGTTTCCCTCCCATTAACACTGGTGCAGTTAATATGATGGTCAGCTACTGTTAGTATAGTTGAAAACTGGCAGTAGCTGGTGTTTGAATGCCAGTCAGCCATGTTTACATGTTTACTTCCTTCCATCATTTGGCACTGAGGAAAAAAAGACGTCACTACAGACCTGTCAGTTTCCTTGGAGTTTTGTTGTTAGGTTTTTCCCTATGTTGATTTCCCATTGAACACTGGTGCAGTTGATAAGGAGGTCATTTACTTCAGTGTAGTGAAAAACGTTGCTTGTCTAGTTTTATGTCTGGTAGCGGTTCTGGTATTGAATGCCGGTCATTCTCTTTTGGTCATATTTGGTCCATTTCGCTGTTGTCACCATCAGTTTTCTTGTCACTGTAAGTTCCTTGTATGTTGTTGCAGCAGTACTCGCAATTAGGCCATCACTGGAGTTTGGATAGGCCCAGGGGTTGGCAAAGATATAGGAGCAGCCATTGTTGCTGCTACCTGGGCTGTGACCCAGCACATGATGAAGAAAGGGAGGCAGTAATTTCATGCACTGACCAGAGAGGTATAACATCTTTTATGAGTGAAGAAAAGCAGGATGCATGTGTGGGGGAGGTGCATTAGGCATTATGGAGAATGAAAAGGGGTAAAGCAACTGGAACTGACGGGATCATGACAGAAATGTTAAAAGCAGGGGTGGATATAGTGTTAGAGTGATTGGTATTTTTGTTTAATAAATGTATGAAAGATGAGAAGGTACCTAGGGATTGGCAGAGTATGTATAGTTCCTTTATATAAAGGGAAGGGGGACAAAAAAGATTATAAAAATTATAAGGGAAGAAGCTTACTGAGTATATCAGGCAAAGTATATGGTAGGGTTATTATTGAAAGAATTTGAGGTAAGATAGAGAGCAGGATTGCAAATGAGCAAGGAGGCTTTAGAATGGGTAGGGGATGTGTAGATCAAGTGTTTACATTGAAGCATATATGTGAACAGTATTTAGATAAAGGTAGGGAAATTTTCATTGCATTTATGGATTTAGAAAAGGCATATGATAGAGTGGATAGAGAAGCAATGTGGTATATGTTGCAAATGTATGGAATAGGTAGTAAGTTACTAAATTCTGTAAAGAGTTTTTATGAGAATAGGGAGGCTCAGGTTAGGGTGTGTAGGAGAGAGGGAGATTACTTGTCAGTAAAAGTAGGTCTTAGACAGAGATGTGTAATGTCACCATGATTTAGCGTATTTATAGATGGGGTTGTAAAAGAAGTAAATGCTAGGGTGTTGGGGAGAGGGGTGGGATTCAATTATGAAGAATCAATACAGAATGGGAGTTGATATAATTAACTTTTGCTGATGATACTGTGCTTCTGGGAGATTCTAAAGAAAAGTTGCAAAGGTTAGTGGACGAGTTTGGGAGGGTGTGTAAAGGTAGAAAGTTGAAAGTGAACATAGAAAAGAGTTAGGTGATGAGGGTATCAAATGATTTAGATAAAGAAAAATTGGATATCACATTGGAGGGAGGGAGTATGGAAGAAGTGAATGTTTTTAGATATTTGGGAGTTGACTTGTCAGCTATCCGATGCTGCCATTACCCGAGGGGTCCACTGTAGTGGTACCAACACACTTATATGGGTGTGAAGCGTGGGTTGTAAATGCTGCAGCAAGGGGGAGGCTGGAGGCAGTGGAGATGTTGTAAGGGCAATATGTGGTGTAAATGTGCAGAGAATTCGTAGTGTGGAAATTAGATGGTGTGGAGTTATTAAAAGTATTAATCAGAGGGCTGAAGTGGGATTGTTGAGGTGGTTTGATCATTTAGAGAGAATGGAACAAAGCAGAATGACTTGGAGAGCGTATAAATTTGTAGGGGAAAGAAGGTGGGGTAGTGGTCGTTCTCGAAAAGGTTGGAGGGAAAGGGTAAAGGAGGTTTTGTGGGTGAGGAGCTTGGACGTCCAACAAGCGTGCATGAGCATGTTAAATAGGAGTGAATAGAGACGAATGTTTTTTTGGACCTGACGAGCTGTTGGAGTGTGAGAAAGGTGATATTTTATGAAGGGATTTGGGGAAACCTGTTAGCCGGACTCGAGTCCTGGAAATGGGAAGTACAATGCCTGCACCTTAAAGGAGGGGTTTGGGATATTGGCAATTTGGAGGGACATAAGAACATGAGAAAGAAGGAACACTGCAGCAGGCCTACTGGCCCATGCGAGGCAGATCCAGTTCACCCACCAGCTTAAACCAATGCCTTAAGGTAGTCAGGTCAGGTCCCATTTGCTAAGGAAGGAGCACGGCAACTGACCTAGTAGCACAAGGTGGTCAGGTCCAACTCCCATCCACCCACACCCACTTGTGTATTTATCTAACCTATTTTTAAAACTACACAACGTCTTAGCTTTTATGATGGTACTCGGGAGTTTGTTCCACTCGTCAGCAACTCTATTACTGTACCAAACCAGTGCTTTCCTATATCCTTTCCGAATCTGAATTTTTCCAACTTAAATCCATTGCTGCATGTCCTGTCAAGGCTAGATATTTTTAGTATGTTATTTACATTCCCTTAATTAATTCCTGTTTTCCATTTATACACCTCAATCATATCATCCCTAATTCTGTCTTTCTGGAGAGTGCAGATTCAGGGCCCTCAGTCTATCCTTATAGGGAAGATTTGTGATACATGGGATCAACTGTTATCCTTCTTTGTACGTTTTCCAATGCATTTATATCCATTCTGTAGTACTGTGGCCAGAACTGTGCAGCATAATCTAAATGAGACCTAACCAAAGACATATAGAGTTGAAGAACAACCTGAGGGCTTCTATTATTTACACTTCTTCATATGAAGCCAAGAATTCTGTTGCTTTATTGCGAACACTAATGCACTGTTGTCTTGGTTTTAGATTACTGCTAACCAGAACTCCTAAATCCTTTTTGCAATCAGTAGTATTAAGATCTACATTATTAGTTTATATGTGGCATGGTTATTTACCTGTCCAACATTTAGAACTTTGCATTTGTCAATATTAAACTGCATCTGCCACTTCTCCGACCATTGCATCAGTCTATTCAAATCATCCTGGAGTGCTCTAGTGTCCTCATTAGAATGAATTGGACGGCCTATTTTGGTGTCATCAGCAAATTTGCTTATGTCGCTATTTATTCCCTCATCTATGTTGTTTATGTAAATTGTGAACAACAATGGGCCCAACATTGGCCCCTGAGGAACACCACTTGTGATGTGCCCCCATTCTGATTTCTCCCCATTTATGCAAACTCTCTGCTGCCTATTTGTCAGCCATGCCTCTACCTAGGAAAAAATTTCTCCTCCTATTCTGTGTGCCTTAAGTTTCCTTAATAGCCTCTGGTGTGGAACTCTATCGAAAGCCTTACCGAAGTCTGTATACACAATATCATATTCATTACCCTGATCTACCTCCTCAAACACTTTAGTGAAAAAAGTTAGTAAATTCTTAAGACAGGAACGCCCCTTTGTAAAACCGTGTTGAGAATCATTAATCAATCTGTGCCTGTCAAGATGGCTGTGCCTGTCAGTGATCTGACCAGAGTTACTCTTAAGTGGGCCAATCTTGTCCCTAATCTTACTTCTGTATACCTGAAAGAACCCTTTTGGGTTAGTCTTTGAATCCTTTGCGACCTTAGCCTCATAATCCCTTTTTGGTTTTCTTATTCCTTTCTTTATTTCTCTCTCTAATTGAATATATTGATTTCTTAACTGCCCATCCTCTCTTTTGATATGCCTATATATGCCTCTCTCTTGACCAGTGAGATGTTTTAATCTATTGTTCATCCATTTGGGATCATTTTTGTTAGATCTAATTTCCCTACTCGGAACAAAAGTTGTCTGGGCAGCTAGAACTATGCTCTGAAAAACGTCATATTGGCAACCAAGATCACCTACCTGACACATAGTCAGGACATCCCAATTTATCCCACCCAGGTAATTTTTCAGTCCCATGAAGTCGGCCAAGCGAAAATCTGGGACAGGTATTTGATTGCAGTTATCTGGGTAATTCCATGATATATTGAAACTAAGTGATTTGTGATCACTTTCCCCAAGATCATCATTAACCTCAAGATTATTAATTAATGACTCTATGTTGGCAAGAACCAAGTCAAGCAGATTGTTTCCTCTAGTTGGCTCTGTCGCAACCTGTTCTAAAAAGTAATCCTGAACTGTATAAAAAAAGTCACTAGACTCAAGATTTCCTGTCATATTGTTCCAATCAATTTGTCTAAAGTTAAAATCTCCCATTATCACAACATTTTCATATCTAGATGCCTTATGAATTTCGTCCCATAACAGGTTACTGCACTCCCTATCAAGGTTTGGGGGTCTATAAATCACACCCAAAATTAATTTGTCATGACCCTCAAGAAACTGTAGCCAAACAGATTCTGTGTTCGATGTTTCTAATCTTATATGTCTAAGACAACAATTTAAATTTTCTCTGACGTACATTGCTACTCCACCACCCTTCCTGTGTGGAATAGTTTATAACCCTGTATGTTGCATTCAGAAGGCATTTCTCTATCTTTCAGGTTGAACCAAGTCTCTGTTATACCAATAATATCTATATTACCTACACTTGCAAGTAATCTTAGCTTGTCTATCTTATTTCTTAGACTCCTACTATTTGTATAGTAAACCTTAAGGGAGCTAGTCACTCGTTGCCCTCTACTATCTCTTTGTTTGTTGATCAGTTGATTTGCCATTACTAGCAACATTATTTTGAATATTGTCTTTTAAACATATCCATGTGGTATCCCAGTAATAACTGCTGTTTTTAACCCAAATGCTGCAGCCTGATTGTTTCCCCACAAACACCCATACCTCTATAATCTATCAGTTTAAATTCCTAGACAAGTCATCAGTTACCCTTTCAATTGAATTGGCTAATGCAACCACTCCATCCCCAGAGAGATGAACCCCATCCCTTGCATACATATCATGTTTGCCAAAGAATAGGTCCCAGTTATCAATGAATGGGATTGCAAGTTCCTTGCAGTACCTGTCTAGCCAGCAATTTATACCAATTTCCCTAGACATCCATTCATTGCCCACTCCCTTTCTAGGCAAGATGCTACATATGACTGGGATCCCTCCCTTAGACCTAACTACTTCTATGGCTGACCTGTACTTATCCAGCAGCTCCTCTCTCCTGTCCATCCCAATGTCATTACTCCCAGCACTAAGACAGATAATGGGCTTGTTCCCATTACCTGCCATAATATTATCCAACCTGCTGACTATGTCACCAACACCAGCTCCAGGAAGGCACACTCTCTGTCTGACCTTTCTGTCTCGGTTACAAAAAGCATGGTCCATATATCTTACTTGAGAATCATCTACTATTAAAATATTCTTACCTTGATTAGCAGGGGAATCAGTGGTACCTTCAGCCTCACTCTTCTTAGAGAACAGAGAATCGATTTCCTACCTTCACATCTTCTCTGTTAACTCTCCTCATCTTCCTTCTTCTTGAACTGTGAACCACTTGCCACTTAAAGTGGCTGCCACTATCACTGCTGGTGACCATTTCCTCCTTACCAGCTAAATCCTTCTCACACTCACTCCCAAACTCATCTATGTGAAGCTTCAGCCTCCTATTTTCCTCCTGAAGAAGTAGAATCTCCTTCTTCAACACTTGAACCTGAGATTCTAAAATACTACAAGAAGCCATGGCGCTTGGTAACAGCCCACGCTAACTCCCAAGAGCTTAGGCAGGTATGACCACACGTGACCACTGACCTCAGCGTACTGACCACTGACCTCAGCTGATCTCTAAACTGTTGTATCTGAACGCCTCTGCAAAGACAGTGATTATGTATGAGTGATGGTGAAAGTGTTGAATGATGAAAGTTTTTTCTTTTTGGGTTTTTCTTTCTCATTGGGGTCACTCTGCCTTGGTGAGAAACGATTGTGTTAAAAAAAAAAATAAGGCTCAGGTTAGAGTATGTAAGAGAGAGAGGGAGATTATTTTCCAGTAAAAAGTAAACCTTAGACAGGGATGTGTGATGTCTCCATGGTTGTTCAGTATATTTATAGATGAGGGTTTTAAGAGAAGTGAATGTTTGGGTGTTGGCAGTTAGTGTGGGATTAGGAAATAGAGAATTTAACTCAAAGTGGGAGTTGTCACAGTTGCTTTTTTGCTGATAACACTGCTTTTGGGAGATTGTGAAGAGAAGTTGCAGAGGTTTGTGAATGAGTTTGGAAAGGTATGTAAAAGAAGGAAATTAAAAGTGAATGTAAGAAAGAGCAAAGTGATGAGAAGATAACAAAAAATTTAGGTAATGAAAGATTGGATATTAGATTGGAAGGAGGGAGTAATGAGGAAGTAAATGTATTCAGGTATTTAGGAATGGACTTGTCAGCAGATCGGTTTATGAAAAATGAGTTGAAACGTAGAATTGGTGGGAAAAAGGCGAGTGGAGCACTGAGGAGTTTGTGGAGACAAAAAACGTCATCCATGGAAGCAGAAAGGGAATTGTATGAAAGTATAGTGGTACCA